>NW_005871840.1:82865-213024 GCF_000147115.1 Myotis lucifugus | reverse complement strand
TTGTAGGTGTGTGACACTTCCTATGATTTAAAAAAAAAAATCCAAAATAAATAAATAAATAAAAACTATGAGCATTACCCAGCCACAGAAAGGAATGCAGTACTGACCCATGCTACGCTTGGATGGATCTTGAAAACATGGCGCTAAGTGTAAGAAACCATACACAAAAGGTCACACATTGCATGATTCCTTTTCCATAAAATGTCCAGAACAGGTGAATCCAGAGGTGGAGAGATTAGTGATTGCCAGGAGATGGGGTGGGGGGAGGGCAGTGGGAGAGATTGCTTAATGGGTACAGGGAATTTTTCTGGGGTCATGAAAAAACTCTGAATCTAGGGAAAGGTGGTGATTGTACAACATTGTGAATACACTAAATGCTGATGAATGATGCACTTGAAAATGGTTAATTGCGTGTTATGTGAATTTCACCTCAATTTTTAAAAATACTGTGAGAAAAACATTAAGCCAAGCAGGGTTTACAACGCCCATCCTGCCTCTGCCACTCACCTGGATGGGGCTTTAGTCACGCCACTTCCCCTCTGCAGGCCTCACTTTCCTCAGTCACAGGGATGGCAATCACTGCCATTCACGCAGCCCACGCACTACGTGGGGCGTGACACCAGGAAGCTGTGCCGTGAAGGGTTCTGAGGCTGTGGCTGGGCACAGAGGGCATGCTGGATGGATGAGTGCTGCCTGCCCTGGTTCCCTAGGGAAGAGTGCTGGCACAGTGCCTCTTACTGGCCTCCTGGATTTCAGGAAATCAGTGGGAATATCCAGCTTAGACACGCGACTGTTCGGCCTCTGTCTACATACCTACCTGGTCAGCACAGAGCACAAGGCCCAGGGCACAGGTGTCATCTCTGATGGACAGTCAGCTTATCAAAGCAGAAAGCACACTGCTGCCCTAACCGGTTTGGCTCAGTGGATAGAGCGTCGGCCTGTGGACTGAAGGGTCCTAGGTTCGATTCCGGTCAAGGGCATGTACTTTGGTTGCGGGCACATCCCCAGTAGGGGGTGTGCAGGAGGCAGCTGATCGATGTTTCTCTCTCATTGATGTTTCTAACTCTCTATCCCTCTCTCTTCCTCTCTGTAAAAAATCAATAAAATATATTTAAAAAAAAAAAAAAAGGACCACCCGGAGGCTCTGAGACTCTGAAGGCAGACCAGGACAGCGTCTGGATTTCACCTCCCGTCCTGGGCCACGTTGCTTCTTGCCTGGGCCTGTGAGACACGCCCTGGGTGAGGTTTTCTTTGGGTAATGAGGTGTTTCCTGCCTGCCCTTGGGGCTTGCTACTCTCAGGCCTGGGAAACTCACTTTTCCAAGTTTGTGCCACGCAGATGCGGTGCCCCAGAGCCTTACAGGGCACAGGGTGTGGGGCCTGGTACAGATGAAAAATCAAGGTCAACTCCCCAAAGGCCAGCTCTCCTAGAGGGAAACTGCTTCAAGAGCGCATGTGCACAAGGCCCTGGGCTCCACTGACTCTCCTTACTCACGCCCACCCCCATCCTGCAGGAGGGAAGAGTATGAGGAAAGGCTTGGAGATGGAAAAGACAGCCTGTGTGATCATTTCCCAGGCAAGGGGGAGCCATAGAGGGTTCAGGGGCAAGGGAACCGTGGGGTTGGGGCTGTTCGTTTATTCATTCCTGGGCACCTCCACTGTGCTGGGCCTGTGACAAGCACTGATCAATACAAATGAATTGTGCATTCATGCACACGAGTACATACACTTACTACAAATTATAATATAGGGGACACATAGAAAAAATAACACAATTTAGAAACAACAATAAAATATGCAATACTCTTTGTTGTACTTGACAATGTCCCTATAGTCTATTGATTTTTCACAGAATGCATTCATTGATTGTTGCTAAGCTGTTGTATCTGTAACCAGTCTATCTATGGTTTGCAAGTGCCAAATAAGTTCCAATATGATGAATGAAGATTCATAGTTTTGCTTTCATTAGTAAGACGAAAGCCACATGTGGTCTCCATTGCATAGTTGTTTATTTACTTATTTTACTTACTTATTTTTTTTTAAGAGAGAGGAAGAGGGAGAGAGAGAGAGAGACACATCCATCAGCTGCCTCCTGTACACCTCCTGCTGGTGAGGGAGCCTGCAACCTAGGCATTTGCCCTGACCTGGATTGAACCAATGACCACTTGGTGTATGGGATGGTGTTCAGCCACTGAGCCACACTGGCCAGGGCTATTTATTTATTTATTTATACAACCCTTTCAAAATGTAGAATCACTCTCAGGCCATTCACAGACAAGCCTTGGGCCCAATGTAGCCCATAGGCTATTATTTACTGATCCCTGATCCATGTTTTTGAGATGGTTTACATCTACCCTATCTGACTGATGGAAATGCTATGTAATAGGGTATCTCTCCCCAACTCTGCGTCAGTGACATCACACTGGTCGCTTGAGATTGGGCAGTACTTACACTCTCTAAATGGGCAGACCCTGAAGAGCAGGGCTTGATTTATTGCTTGTAGATTGTCTAGACTTAAGAAAGAGAGGCACTAAATGTTGATAATGCAGATTAAACCTGAAATGTGTAACCATTACATTATAAATAGCACCCATAAATTGAGGAAATACTTTTCTAATATTTGATAATTGCAAAAAAGTTACTCAATGTCATTTTTAAAAAAATATATATATTTTATTGATTTTTTACAGAGAGGAAGGGAGAGAGATAGTTAGAAACATGGATGAGAGAAAAACATCGATCAGCTGCTTCCTGCACATCCCCTATGGGAGATGTGCCCGCAACCAAGGTACATGCCCTTGACTGGAATCGAACCTGGGACCCTTGAGTCCGCAGGCCAACGCTCTATCCACTGAGCCAAACCGGTCAGGGCATCAATGTCATTTTTTAAGATATATGTTTTTATTGATTTTTATTTTAGAGAGAGGAGAAAGGAGAGGAATAGAAACATTGATCCGCTGCCTTTTGTACGCCCCCTACTGGGGATCGAGCCCGCAACCCCGGCATGTGCCCTGACAACAATCAAACTGTGATCGCCTGGTTCCTGAGTCCACGCCTAACCAGGGAGCCACACCGGAGGGCTAAAATATCCAGGTTCTTAAAAAAGATTCTCTGGAACCTTAAAAACATTGACTTTCCTTACTGGGTGTTTTCTGCCACCTGGTGGTCATTTTATTTATTGCAAGGTACGGGAAACAGCCTCCCCCCCCCCTTCCCATTCAGTTTCACTTGTCAATCAACCTGCACATCAAAAGGTTAAGACAGCCAGACTTGCTTTCCTCAGATGCTAGAAAGCAGTTCTAAGCTCACAGCTAGGACAGCGTGAGAGGTATACAGGGAGGCCCTGGGAAAGTAGTTTGGAGTTAGCATGAGCTGGTATGCACAATGTTCTGCCAATTTTCCTAGGGCCTTAGTTTGAATTTTTAGTGCACCAACTTCGCTCCCACCTTTTCTGTCTTTTCTATGACTACAGGTCCTGTTTGGACTGTGTTTATAATTTATCATCAAATGCATTTGAATTTATTTTGAGAACATATTTTTGAAAAATTGGCATAGACTTGGGGATAATTACACACATTTAGGGTGCCATAACATGAGGGTATATTGTATTAAAACAGTGTTTTCCAAATTTATCTGGCATTAGAAATAGACAAAGTGATGCCATAGGCCTAAAGGCTGTTCCCCCCCGCCCCCCCCCCCCCCCACCCCTGAGACTGTTCACAGCAAGGAGGTCTGGGAATCTCAGTGTCATGGGGTGTCAGAGCTGTTGCTGTGGTGACTTGGTGTCTGGCTGACCTTGAGGATGGTGAATATCCCCAAGACTCAGTTTCCAGGCTTGTGCTACCTCCTGTCCATCTGATTCCAGATAGGATAGTTATTCAGAGCTCAGTTTTGGACAGAAGCCAAGTTCTGTACCTGTTATTAATATGTATAATACTTAATAGCAATAATGATGATGGTTCAAGAAGCTTTGAGAGAATTGAAATGAGCGCAGCCAGGACTTTGGACTATTCCCTACACAGCACCCAGATGTACCCTGATAGAACATGTCACTCCTCTGATTCAAACCCTCCAGTGGCTCATCATATCTCTTGGGAGTAAAAACCAGAGTCCTTACATTGGTTCATAAGATCCAACATCACTCTCCCCCACCAGCTATGCTTGCCTGATCCTGTTCCTCAGGGCCATGAGGAATGTTCTGCCTCAGGCCCTTTGCACCTTCTGCTTCCTGTGCCTTGGATGCCACCAGTGGCTCCCTTCCTCACCTCCAAGTCTTCACTCCGTCCCCCCCCCTTTGGAAACTCACCCCAGCCCCCTTTCCAGGTTTGTTTCCTTCCTGAGCTGTTATCTAACCCCCTGTCTCCCCTAACAGAATGTGCATTACATGAGGGCTTTTAAATGAAAAAAATTCTTGCTTACTGCAGACAGTCAATGGCAGGGTATATACCTAAGAAATAAGCAAGACAAGGCAAACGTGCAATTTAAAGATCTCTCTCTTTGGAAATAGGACAGTATTTGAAGGAGACCATTTATAAGCCATTATGTAGTTACTATAAAGGATGTTTTGTAATTATGGTAAAAAAAAATGTTCAATCACTTTTACTTAGCCCAGGAAGTAATATCATAATCTCACATCTTGGTTTTATAGGCTCAGATGAGATCTGGCCTATACATTTCCTCTGCGTGTTACCTTACGATTCATTCAGTCAAGGAAGAGAGGAGAGCAGTGAAGGGCCGCTATAGAGTAATTGCCCTGGGTTTCAGAACAACCACATTGGAGAACAAGTGCCGAGAAATGAACTGTGGTTGTTGCGATGGCTTTAATAAAAACGAGAACTGAATCATTGATGGGTTCTGGGTCAGTATCAGATGTGGCATCCAAAGGCCTGGGGGCAAGCCCTGTCTCTGCTACTTACTGGGCATGTCCCTAGGGGCCAATCCCAGTGCCCAGAATAGTACCCAGTGCCCACATAGTAAGTGTTCAATGAAGAAGACGCCGAAGTTGGCAGTGCACCCACAGAAGCACTGGGAGCAAAGACCCCTCTTTGCAAAACTAGATTGCAATGGGTCCTCCCTAAATGTTGCTGGCTGGTGAGATAAACCCAGGCAAGATAAGGTCTGCACACACTATAGTTTCAGGAAATGCTTCCCGTGTCCAGTAATATTACAGAACCACACACCACCAAGACAGGGCCATATATAGGAGCTGGCCCTGCCCCACTATGCCACGCCACCGTTAAGCCAGTTTGGACCCAAAGCTGGGGGTGCCAATTCGATTTGAGAACCTCAGGCTCTGCCTTCCAGCATAGTTGATAATTTGGGGGCTGGAGCCTCCATTCTGGCCTTTGGGTCAAGCAGTATCTTTTCAACGAACACTGACTGAGCGCCCCCTGGTGGACATAAAGCTGAACACCCCAGGCTGCTGCCCTCAGGGCTTCAAGTCTGGTCAAAGTTACAGACTATTGCAATGTCCTGTGATGCCTGGGGATAGGGCGGGGCGACTGGCAGCGTTGTCCTGGAGGGTCAGAGAAGCCTCTACTCAATTCTAGAGTGTTGTGGCAACAGGCTTTCCAGAAATAAACACAGTTAACACCTAGTGAGTGCCTACTATGTGCAGGATTCTGCTCTAAGACCTTAAACATGTATTAACTAATTTAATCCTTAGAACAACACCTCATGGTAGATTATTATTGTCCCCACAAGAGTATCCACAATGTGAAAGAGGTAACCCCCCCAATGTAAACGGGGGTGTTCTTGGGTACAGTCACCACAAAAGGGGGGGGCTGAGTGGTGGAAAGCCCCAAAGCCACCCGTGTCCACTGTTCCTGGCCACACTTGTTTGCTGGTCATTTTCCCCTGTGTTTTCAGAGAAGGGTTATGTCCTCTGATTTCTAAGAGTGGGAATAACGAAAAGTCTGTTTCTGATTTCTTCCTTCACTCTTGGGGACACTTTTATCATTTAAGGTTGGGTTTGTATTTCCCCCCACCCCTCCTGATTCTCCAGCTGCAAATACATTTAATAATCAACTGCAACAGAGCCCCTGGCAGATGGGCCTCAAAACAGATGCTTCACTGAAAGGCTGTGATTGAAAACGGAGGCTAACGTGAACCAATCAAGAGGATGGGGCTCGTGAAGGCAGTTTCTACAGAACTTTCTACATATTCTACACACCCACCCAACCCCCTCAAGTTCCTTCGGTACACTTTTCATCCGCAGATGAGCCTTCCGATTTTTTTTTTTAAACATCTGGAACATTGAAAAGGAAGAGAGAGAAACCCTGGGGCCTTGTCAATCAAATCCACTTTTCTTCTGGCAGACTCAGCATCAGTGACAAATTGCGCATTTGACATAAACAAAGTTGGTAGATGTTTTTAAACATCAGCAATGGAGAGATGTGTAGGGTGGGTGTTACCCCCCCCCCCCCACACTCAATAGTCAGTATGTTTAATAACAAATAGAACAACCAGATGTTTAAGAAATCCTACCATCTTCACAATGTCGTCTGGTAGTTAACTGCGGCCGAATAATGAGAACATGGGTTTCATTCCAGGCCCAATTCAGAAAGTTGACGGTCTAGTCCATTTCCCTGGATAGTTATTACAGTTCAGGAAGACTTTTAAGCTCATCTCTGGGGGCTCAATAAAGGGTAAGAAATCCGCATTAGCCCTGGCTGGTTTGGCTCAGTGGATAGAGCGTCAGCCTGTGGACTGAAGGGTCCCAGGTTTGATTCCGGTCAAGGGCACATGCCCGGGTTGCCAGCTGGATCCCCAGTATGGGGCGTGCAGAAGGCAGTCGATCAATGATTCTCTTTCATCATTGATGTTTCTATCTCTCTCTCCTCTCTCCCTTCCTCTCTGAAATCAATACAAATATATTTTTAAAAAAAAGAAAGAAAGAAAAGAAATCCGCATTAGCAATTGTGGAATCGCTTTCTCTGGACTGAGCCTTCAGTAACCACGTGGGAGAGGCGAGGGCTGAGGCTGGGGCGAGCGGGGAGTGACAGCTCAGCAGAAGGCCCCGCCCCCGGCCCCGCCCTGTCCTTGTCCGCTTCCGCGGGTCTCTATAAAGTTCATTTGGCGGCGCAGCGCGCGGGGGCTTCTGGGAGCGCCGGCCTGGGCCAATCAGGAAGCGCGGGCGAGCGGCGCGAGAAGCGGCGGTCGCGTTCCGTGGCCGGGACCTGAGCGGCGGAGGCGGCTGCCGAGCCAGGTGAGCCTGTCTGTGGCCGCGTCCTGCGGGCCTGGGTTTATTATTATTATTATTATTTTCTGGCCTGGAAACGGGGACCCCGAGGCGGGGCGGGGCAGCGCTGGGTCCCCACGCCCGGAGCCATGCTGCCCACACTTCCCACTCGCCTCACGGAGCCCGGCGTGTCTGACCGATGCCGGCGAGACAGCGCCTGGCGAGCCGCCTCCACGAGGGCGTCGGGCTGCGTCCCGGGAGGACCTTCTGTCTCCCCTCTGTGTGTGTGCGGAGCCGTGTCCCCCTGTCCCCCCACCCTTCCGGGCTCCTCGTTCCCCCCCGTAGCCACGCCCCCACCCAGCGCCGCCAGCCCACCCGCCCGGTCCCCGCCGCAGCTCGCTTGCCCCTCGGGGTGCACCCTCCCGGGAGGCATCGCCCTCGGAAGGAAGGGGGCTTTGGGCGAAGGTGACGACCCTGTGAGCCTCTCCCGACCCTTGGCCTGTCTCCTTCATCGCACCCAGGGGGCATGCTGCTCCTCATCCAGGGAGGTGGCTCCCCGAGCTTTCTCTGGGCGCACAGCACTCTATCCTCTGCAAAGGCGAAACCTAAGTGGATGGGGGTCTCTCTTTCTTCAAAATTACGGGGCCGACCGCGGGCTTCTCAGACTCAGCGCCGTTGTTGTTTGGGGCTGGGCAATTCTTTGTGGTGGAGGCGGAGCTGTGCTATGGTGGGGTGCCCCTCTGATCTCCACCCTCTAGACGTCAGGAGCACAAGGCCCTTTCTCCCGCAGTTGTGTCTCTACATGTTGCCAGTGACCCCCTGCAGGACAGACCTGCCCCCCCGTTGAGAATCATAGGTTTAGAGAGAAAAGCCAGATGCAGAGACCTTTTGGAGGCCGATGTGGTGGTCTGTTGCGGGGGGGGTGGTGGCTGTCACTCCTGAAGTTGGGGGGTGCACAGACGGTCTCCATCCCCTGGAGCGGGGCTGCTCTTTCTGAAGACACGTTGGGTTTAAAGTATACAATAAGCATGAATACTCTTAAGTCAGGACCTGAGCAGTGGAGATGGCTGCAGGGCCAGGTGAGCCTGTCTCCTGCTGTGTCCTGCGGACCCAGGTTAAGAGTCGGATCAGCTGCAAAATCCTAGAGGGGCCACTCTTTGAGAATGCTGATTTAAGATGGTCTAGAAGTGCTCAGCATTGTGAATAGTTAAGTGTCTACTGTGCTTGTAAGGGAAAAATAGCCTTCCTACGCTCACACCATCGACTGCAACACTGCTTTACTTCTGACACCAGATGTGTGGGTTTGCCGCACATCAAGCCACACTCAGATTCTCTGGACACTAGCTGGTTATTCTACAATTTAACTCAGTTCTGACACTTAGCTAACTGGAGATAGCATCCGATCCCAAGGGTTAAGGGTTCAGTTTCACAAGACAGTACCCCCCACCCCCGCCCCTGCCTGCTCTCCTTCACATTGTTACCTGTGCTTCTCTGACAGACTGGCTGAAGGTCAGAGGTGCAACTAACTTGCTAGAGCAGGACACAGAACTCAGAGAAACATTTACTTACATGTACAGTTTATTATAAAGGATATAGATCAGTGGTTCTCAACCTTCCTAATGCCGCAACCCTTTAATACAGTTCCTCATGTTGTGCTGACCCCCAACCATAAAATTATTTTCGTTGCTACTTCAAAGCTGTAATTCTGCTACTGTGATGAATCGTCATGTAAATATCTGATATGCAGGATGTATTTTCATTGTGACAAATTGAACATAAAGCATAGTGATTCATCACAAAAACAATATGTAATTATATATGTGTTTTCCGATGGTCTTAGGCGACCCCTGTGAAAGGGTTGTTCGACCCCCCCCAAAGGGGTCGTGACCCACAGGTTGAGAACCGCTGATAGAGATGAACAGCCAGTCAAAGAGGTACATAAGGTGGGATCTGGAAGGGTCCTGAGCACCGGAGCTTCTGTCCTATGAAACAGGTGCCCCATCCTTCCAGCCTGTGGAAGCACTTACCACCCAGAGCTCATCAATCTCATTGTTCAAGAGTTTGTTTTCTTAAATATCTTCTCAATATAAAAGGCTAAGTGTCTGCCTGTCCGACCGGTAGCTATGACGCGCACTGACCACCAGGGGGCAGACGCTCAATGCAGGAGCTGCCATGATACGCACTGGCCATTTAAAAATAAACAGCACCACGGATCTGGTGCCGACAACCAACACTCGGCTTCCCCCAAGTGGTACACAGGCCCTGCCACCACCCTGGAGTGATACCCCACCAAATTGCAGCCAACGCTGCCAAGACCCCATGGTGCAAAATGTGGCCCCCAGCCCAGCTCAGCCCGGAAACGGTGGCTGTGGATGCCGGGTAATGACGTCACTAGCATCCTTGGAGTTTCTTTAGCCAAGGAACCGGACTTGCTTTATAGCCAGGTGCAAACATGTTATAGTTTAACCAAATGTTTGTGAAGCATTTTCCTGTCCCTCATCTCATTTGATCCTTACAGAAGTCCTGGAGTAGGTAGATAGGAGACTTGGTAGAATCCTATTTTCTTTTCATTAGCAAGATGTGAATAGCGATATTAAAATATTTCTTCTAATTAATTTCCTTTCAATGTGCACAAATCCGTGCACCGGGACACCAGTATGTACGTGTGTGTGTGTGTGTACATATATATATATAAAATGTATTTATCTGTGCATTTTTTATTGTTTAAAGTATTACATATGTCTCCTTTTTCCCCGATTGATCACTCCCCCGGCCACTCCCACCCCGCAGGTTAAATAGATATTTTTTTTATTGCTTTCCGAGAGGAAGGGAGAGGGAGAGAGATGTAGAAACATCAATGATGAGAGAGAATTATTGATCAGCTGCCTCCTGCACGCCCCCTGCTGGGGATTGAGCCCACAACCCAGGCCTGTGCCCTCAACTGGGAATCAAACTGTTACCTCCTGGTTCATAGGTTGATGCTCAACCACTGAGCCATGCAGGCTGGGCTGTTCAAGAGTTTTTATAGAGATTAATATGCAGCCCCGTTTCCCCTTCTCAGAGGTTGGTGGGTGGGGCTGAAAGTTTCAGCTCTCCAATCACTAGGTCTTTCTGGTGACCAGCCCCATCCTGATCACCTTCCCCTTTGAGTGAAGATCAATGGATTTTCTAATTGAACAAACGCACTATTAAGCAGCTCCCAGATTTAAAAAAACAGAAAATTACGCCCCCCCATCCCACCCCCTCGAAGCCTCCCTTCTGTTATCCCCCTGCAAGGGTAAACAGTCCTGCCTTCTGACAGCAGTGGTAAATTGTCTTCCTTCAGGCTTTCCATTGCTTGGTGGTTGAGGAGGTCTGGAGGCTCAGTAGGACTTCTGCCCAGGGGCACCAGAGAGCAGTTTGTTGCGGGGGCGGGGGGGGGGGCTGGGACCCTGTGATGCACCTGTCAGTGTTTCCAGAGCCCTCTCCCAATCAGGCTGAGTCACTGCAGACAGGACTCAGTGCGGGGAGTCGTCCCCACTGGCCTTTTCCCATCCAGCCCCAGGTTTGCTCCATTGACTGTCCACAACCCACTTCTGAGAGTTCTCTGGCTCCTTCCTGGCTCCCTCCTCCATAGCTCCCCAAGGGTGCAGCTGGCGTCCAGTCTCTGCATGTGTCCTGGCCAGATTTTTACAACACGAAGCTTGGACTTCATCCCTCTCCCACCCCATCATTTTAGTTCTTTCTGTTGGACAAAGCGAGGGAGGTTAATTTCATGATCAGTTTCCAGTATCTTGGGTCAAAATTGATATTTGGTTGGTTAACCCCTATATTTTATGTCTGATTTGATATGTATCTTGTAGAGGTACTAAAAACTGTCCTTAAATTGATTAACCACAAATTAAAACATCTTAATGAAATGGAATGATGAGTATATCAGAGTATAGATTTGGAAACTTTAATAATTTTTTAAAAAGATATAATTTTATTGATTTCAGAGTGGAAGGGAGAGGGAGAGATAGGAATATCAATGATGAGAGAGAATCACTGATCAGCTGCCTCCTGCCCGCCCCACACTGGGGATCAAGCCCGCAACCCGGGCACGTGCCCCTTCTGGGTCCATAGATCGATGCTCAACCACTGAGCCATACTGGCTGGCAATAATTTTTTTGTAAATTAATTTCTACTATTGTTTTATATACAATGCAGGATAGAGCCAGTATTTCTTAAATATGATGTTATATACATATCTCTTCTCAGAGACATGGAACAAGTTTATTTTCTACTCTGAAGTTATATCGCAAATTTCTCCCTATATGTATATTTATTCTTTTGGTTTGGGATTCCGTTCACCTGAAAACTGGGTTATTTCTTCTAAAATATCACTGGCTTTTTTTGTCTGGGAAAAGCACTAGTCTGGACCAAGTGTGATCTGAAATGATGCCATTTATACTGTCACTGCCTTATGCTCTGCAGCCTCAGAAATGTTAAGTATCAGTTGGTAGTCGGAAGGGAATGTGTTTGCTCTGCTCTTTGCTTGTCAGTGGGTGCCGATTTGGCAGGGGAGTGCAGGAAGCCTTTGAGAAGAACAGACCCCACGGACGGAAGAATAAAACTCCTCCTGTTCATTCAACAGAAAATGATTGTCTGCTATGTGCCAGGCACTGTTCTAAGACCCGGGGAACATCAGTGAACAAAGCAGACAAGTCCCTGTCCTTGTGCAGCTTACATTTAGCAGGGGCGACAGACAGTAAGAGAGATGGGGGAGTGCTGGTGGGGGTTGCAGATTGCACTCTTAACTGTTTTGTTCTAGGTTGTCATCAAAGGCAAGGTGACAGTTTAGCTGAAACAGAGAGACAGGGAATCGTCTGGTGTATACCTGGGAGAGGAGTGATCCAAGTAGAGAAAACGGAGTACAAAGACTCTAGGGTAGGAATGGGCCTGACCACTGGGGGGCCAGCAAAGAGGCCTTAGAGTGGCGGGAGCTCCGGAAAGGAAGGGGGGACAGGCCTGGAGTGAGTCTGGGAGGTAGGGAGAGGTGGGCTGCTTCTACAGGGCTTCCCTCTGTACAAGAGATTTAAGCAGAGGAGGGATGTGATCGGACTTTAAAAGGATCCCTGGTTGCTGGGTTGAGAATAGACTGCAGGCGGTGAGGGCTGAAGCGGGAGGTCAGGGAAGAGGTGATAGTGACTCAGATGGGTGAGAGTGGTGGGAAGAGGTCGATTCTGGATGTTTTGAAGGTAGATTTGAAAGGCTTCGTTGACCTATTGGATGGGAGGTATAACTGAGTCATGGTGTCTCCACACTGAGCAGGCAAGGAACAAGTTTTGTAGACAAGGTTAGAGCTCAGTTTGGGGCTTATAAAATTTAGGGTGTTGTTTAGAGATTCAGGCTTTATTTTTACCATGGTCAAAATAATTCTTTAAATAAATTTAAAAAGTCAAAATAATTCTTTAAATAAATTTAAAAAGTCTTTTATTGGACCACATGAAAGTGAATCATGATTTTTGTTTGTCTTAATTATTTATACTTAAATCCTTCATTCTAAACTTTAAAAAAAATATGTATTATTGATTTCAGAGAGGGAAGGGAGAGGGAGAGAGAGATAGAAACATCAATGATAAGAGAGAATCATTGATTGGCTGTCTCTTGTACGCCCCCACTGGTGATTGAGCCTGCAACCTGGGCATATACCCTGACTGGGAATCGAACCTCTTGGTTCCTAGGTCGACGCTTAATTGCTGAGCCACACCCGGCTGGGTATCATCACTCTAAATCTTTATATGGGTAGGTCATTTGAGAAATTGAGCATTTCCTTTGTCTGAATTTCTCTTACATGAATGTAAAATGTAATTCTTTTTCCTCCCCTCACCCCCCTTTTTTTTTCAGAGAGAGAGGAAGGGAGAGTGAGAGAGAGATAGATGAGAAACTTCGGTTGGCTGCCTCCTGCATGCCCGCTACTAGGGATCAAGCCCACAACCTGGGCATGTGCCCTGACTGGGAATGGAACTGGTGACCTCTGGGTACATGGGTCAACACTCAACCATTCAGCCATACCGGCTGGGTTCTTCTTCTTTTTTTAAACATAGAAAAGTTTTATTTCATTCAGTTCTTTATTCAGAGAGTTCCAGAAATTTCCTTATGAAAGAAAAACAGTATTTCCTTTGCTTTGGCTCTGATAGACAAATTATGTTTATCTCAGAGTGAGAAAAATGTATGGGGAAGAGGCAGCAAATTACTTTTCTTTCCTCTTTCTGGTGATCAGCCATGTTTCTGGTAGTTAGTAGAATGTCATTGACCTTAAGGGTTTCTGAGGTAAAACAGTTCTCCATTAGGCAGGAGCTGTGGTTTAAAAATATTCTTCTTTTTCTGTCCTTGAGAAAAACTTCCTTTTCCTGCCATCCCCATTTTCCCACACGTAGAGATCGCCTGATTCTCTTGGGTGAAGACAATGATTATCTGGAAACTTTAAGTGAAGAGTTATTGTGTATATGACTTTCTGTCTAAAGATTGAACTCAGTTTAGTACTTCATAAAGAATTTCAAAGTGTTTTCATGATTACTCCAGCTGAGCTACTTTTGTTTTAACCTTGTGCCCTTGCCTTTAAAGTTAATGTTGCTTAATGCTCACTTTAAAAAGTTCTTGTTCTCCTGCTGTAGATTTATGATGGTAACTATGCCCTTTTAACATTAACCTGTCCTGCACAGCTGAGATATATATTACATTAGTACTGTAACCACAATTCTAGACCAGTGGGATTTCAAAAGTGGGTTTAAAACAAAGTAGAAAAGTATAATCAACAAGAGCTACTGTTTAGCCCTAACCGGTTTGGCTCAGTGGATAGAGCGTCGGCCTGGGGACTGAAGGGTTCCAGGTTCGATTCCGGTCAAGGGCATGTACCTTGGTTGCGGGCACATCCCCAGTGGGAGGTGTGCAGGAGGCAGCTGATCGATGTTTCTCTCTCATCGATGTTTCTAACTCTCTATCCCTCTCCCTTCCTCTCTGTAAAAAATCAATAAAATATATTTAAAAAAAAAGAGCTACTGTTTAAGGAATTTTGTTATTTTTTTTTCTTAAGGCCATCGGAGATTTTTAAAAAAAAATATATTTTATTGCACACCCCCAACTGGGGATATGCCCGCAACCAAGGTACATGCCCTTGACTGGAATCGAACCTGGGACCATTCAGTCCGCAGGCCGACGCTCTATCCACTGAGCCAAACCGGTTAGGGCTAGGAATTTTGTTATTTTTTAAATAAATTACTTTGTTAACCTTTTAGCAACATAAATTTTTTCCCCCCTAATGATGGTGATACTGTTTATCTTCTGACTTAACATCGTTTTGGTTAAGATCCTTATGTAAGGATAGTACAGGATATAATTCATAAATATATAATATCTGTTAAATTTTAACACTGTTCATAGGGCTTTTTTTGGTCATTTGGTGGAGAAACAGGTGGTCTTGTTAACATTCATGGTCTAGAAACCAGCTGCTATTTATATTGTAATTATTAGTAGCAATCATATTTCTAAAAGTAGTAGGTATATTGACAATTAAGTCTAATATCTGAATATCATAACAAACAAACATGGATCTCTGCTCTCAGTAATCTTGTAAGCTAAAGTAATGAGAGTGGAGACTTGGACATGAATTTGAAGAGACTGTCTATTATGTTAGTGGAGGAGCAGTTATGTGAAAATAACATGAAATTAGTCAGAAGTCCTATCTTCTGGTCTTGGTTCAGCCCCTTTGTAGTGGAGAGTATTGTGGGCATGGAGCTGAGCTCTGTGGGCTGGAGTTGCTTCTTCTGTTTGCTCAGGACTCCCACAGAGTTGCTGAGAATACTATCCTATATAATAAAACCCTAATATGCAAATCGACTGAAGGGCGGAATGACCGGTCACTATGAAGCGCACTGACCACCAGGGGGCAGACACTCAATGCAAGAGCTGCCCCCGGGTGGTCAATGCACTCCCACAGGGGGAGCACCGCTCAGCCAGAAGCCGGCTGACGGCTGGCGACCGCAGCAGTGGTGGTGGGAGCCTCTCCCGACTCCGAAGCAGCGCTAAGGACCCCTCGGGGGATGTCCGACTGCCGGGTTAGGCCTGCTCCCCGCCCACAGTGCACAAATGTCGTGCACCAGGCCTCTAGTCATGAGATAAGGGCCTTGTAAGTTGCCTCGTACTGTGGGTAGTGTTGTTTTACTTAGACAGGTGGCGAAATAGGAGGTGGAGGGTGGTGGTTCTTTGAGTCTGTGGAAGGAGGCAGGAATCCTGGTTTGTGGCTTAGTATGTTTGCATTTGTTCTGATGGCAGAAGTCAATCTTGGGACTGTCAATATACACAGAAATGATCTATTTGTTTTTTAAAAAGTATATTTTTAATGATTTCAGAGAGGAAGGAAGAGGGAGAGAGAGATAGAAACATCAGTGATGAGAGAGAATCATTGATCAGCTGCCTCCTGCACGCCCCCCTACTGGGGACTGAGCCTGCAACCCAGGCATGTGCCCTTGACAGGAATCAAACCCAGGACCCTTCCGTCTGCAGGTGGATGCTCTATCCATTGAGCCACACCGGCTAGGGCTAGAAATGATCTATTTCTTCACAGTCTGACTCATTTTCTCTGTCAGGCCTGTTCTTGGGGTATGTTCAGGAACAAATCCACTTGTCTGTTTACAAAAAGTCCTGGTATTGTGCTCGCTTCGGCAGCATATATACTAAAATTGGAACAATACAGAGAAGATTAGCATGGCCCCATGCGCAAGGATGACACGCAAATTCGTAAAGTGTTCCATATTTAAAAAAACAACAACGTCCTAGTGTTCCATTAAGCTTGTAACAGATTCAGGTAGTGTTTAAAGACTATCTTCCTCGATTGAGGTCCCTTTCTTCTCCCCCTCTAGGATCTGCAGCGCCAATGGATACCGAGGGCTTTGGCGAGCTCCTTCAGCAAGCTGAGCAGCTTGCTGCAGAGACCGAGGGCATCTCAGAGCTTCCCCACGTGGAACGGAACCTGCAGGAGATCCAGCAGGCGGGCGAGCGCCTGCGTTCCCGGACCCTCACACGCACGTCCCAGGAGACAGCAGATGTCAAGGCGTGAGTACCGGTGGGGAAGCAGCGTTGGTGCTGGGTGGCTGGGGGCAGGATCCATTTCTTCTCTCCTGTCTTGAATTTGGATTCAGTTTGTAAATGACACACAAGCCAGTTTCTTGGGAACTCGGAGCGAGTTTGTAAACAGGTCAGTAGCCTTCTTTGTCTCCTTGCCCGGGTTTTCCAGCCTGTCTTTCTGACCTGTGAGCCCATATCACAAGCAAAGATGATCAGGATGGGAAGGGGCGAAAAGTTTGGTCATGCAGAAACCAGTCACAGCAGTTCCTGCCTGGGTTCGCTGACTGTTGGGTCATAATGGCTCCTGCAAGTATATTGGTGTGTGGGCCACGCAGGTGAGTGTTTCTGCCTGTGCCAGTGAGCACTCAGAGATGAGCAATGTTTGTAAGGGCACTTGGAAGAAGTTGATGCACAGTCAGTGGCGAGAAGCCATCCAACCGAGGAGTGATTCTGTCTGCTTATTGTCAGTGACCCCGTGGGCTGCTTCTGAGGGACCTGGCAATGCAGTGTCTGCCAGTGGATTATACAGGAAAGAGGGTGAGCGCCAGGAAGTGCAGCTGCAGAAGAGTGCTGACTGATGGCCGGCCAGTGGCTGCTGCTGCTGCACAGCATTGATCGGGCTGTTGATTCCACAGACGTGTGTTTGGGGTTCTCACTGTGCCGGGCCTGGGACTTCTGTGGGGCTCCTACCATCAGTTAGACATGGTCCTTGTCTTCAAGGAGCTTATAATTTTGGGAGGCAGAAAAAAAATCTTGGTGCTTTCCATAAGAACTATGATTTAGTCCGGCCAGCATGGCTCAGTGGTTGAGCATCCACTCTGAACCAGGAGGTCATGGTTTGATTCCCAGTCAGGGCACATGCCCGGGTAGCAGGCTCGATTCCTAGTGTGGGATGTGCAGGAGGCAGTCGATCAATGATTCTCTCTACTCATTGATATTTCTATCTCTCTCTCCCTCTCCTTTCCTCTCTGAAATCAATAAAAACATTTTAAAAAAAAGAAAAAAAGAAGTGTGATTTACTGACTACTTAAGATTTGCTTATCTTCACAATGAATATTAGGACTGCTGTCCCCTTATTACATTGAGCAGCTGAGGCTCAGAGAGGGCAAGTAGTTCTCAGATCACACAACTGGTGAGTGATGAGCCAGGGCTCAAACCCAAACAGGCTGACTCCAGAGCACATGCAAAGGGGGACGGGTGCTGTTACTTGTTCTGTGTGGGAGATGTGGGAAATTGTCGATTTCTGAATTGAACTTGAGAAAGACCTAAGTGCTTTTGTTAACGCCAGAGGCCCTGTGCACGAAATTCGTTGCAAGAGTGGGCCTTCGCAGCCCCGGCTTTGTCCACAAGGTCGTCCGGAAGGACTTCGGGACAGTTGTTCCACTGTTTGGCCGTTGGGTTGATTTGCATATTACGCTTTTATTATTAAAGATGGGTACGTTGTTTGGGGTACGTAATAAATGTTGGTATTGGTAAAGTAAGTCAGAGGAGCCCTGGCAGGGATTTTGAACTATCCAACCTTGCAGCTACCTGCAACCAACTGCTCCCCGACTCTGTTCCCCCACACCCCAGCCAACCGTTAGACATTTCGGCTAACTAAGCTCCTTACTGCTGCTCCCCATTGCCTGTAGTTCCCCCAGTCTTGAGTGTGCAGGCTCTGTGCTGGTGTGCAAGGATGCTGCTGGAGCCAAAGGATCATCATGCCAGCTGAGTTGCTATAGTTATAATTTAATTGCCTTAGCTTTACAGCCTATTAAGAGCAAAAACGGAAAATGTTTTCTTGGTAACAATTATCAGTCATGCTCTCTTTCTTGTAAATTTCCATTCTTCCTCATCTCTTTTTACCTTAAATTCATTATTTTAGGGAGGAGGAAGTTAGAATATTGAAAGAATGGGTACAAGATGGGGCAGGTGCTTAAAAAGAAACCAAAGGGCTCTTGACTGTATTTTTCCATCTTCTTGCCAGAGACATAAATTGTGCTGTGAATATTTTAGTACAGGAAGAGGGCAGAGGAGAGAACTGAGTAAGGAATTTTTTCTTACCTGAAATTTTGAAAGAAAACTGTCTTACAGATTTTAGTTAAAATTAGATTGTAGGTTTAAGATTGAATTGTTTGGTGCTGAATTCATTAGTTTAAATACACTTTGTTGGAGTTTTTATTTTAGGGAACAGATTTGATAGATTTTTGCTTCTGTTTAATATTTTTAAATTAAATTTTTTCACACGTGAAGAAGAATATGTATGACACATATAAAGGTGTTCATCAAGGGTGAGAGGCTGTGAGCCAAAGCCAGCGGCCGCCTCTTCAAGGTGTATTTGAGCACAGCCATGCTTGTTTATGTACTGTCCATGCTGCTTTGTGCTACAGTTGCTGTAAATAATAAAACGAATGAGAAGATCACCTGTCTCATGATCTCCTTTACTGCAAACTGTTTGGAGCCGTCTGGCCCGTTATTTTATTGACATACTCTCATGTTATTCTTGACAAGTCCCTTACTCTAATTCGGGCACAATCAGAACTTTCTCTCTAGCTACCAAATGCAGTGTTGGTCTATTATTTCAGGTGATAGATCTTTATGGAAAGGTATAAACCAACTATATAAGAGTGTCTAGGCAGTATACAGGGAGTTTTGGATAAAAAATACTCTTTAGTATTTTATGAAACTTACTGAGTTTCCTCCCTGCCCTGTATCCTTACATAGGTCAGTTCTCCTTGGGTCTCGGGGACTTGACATCTCCCACATCTCCCAGCGCTTGGAGAGCCTGAGCGCGGCCACCACCTTTGAACCTCTTGAACCCGTGAAGGACACAGACATTCAGGTAAGGGCTGCCAGGTGCCTGGGTCGGGGCAGGTGGAACCCTGAGCGTGCAACCCAGGTTGAAGGCCCTGGCCCTTTGTTGACCATCTGATTAAGGAATTCCCGATTTCTTTTTTAATTCTCTTCTTCCTTGGATGTTCAGAGAACAGGAGACTCGGCTTTGGAGGTTAGTGGGGAACATTGGGTTATTTTCAGAGTGCTGTGCTAGGCTGAATTTAAGGAAGCAGTTCCGACCTGCACTTTTAGATTATTGTGATTGTGAGAATAGATTTCCTTCTTTGGGCTTAATCCAAGGCACAAACATTAGTTGTATTTTTTCTTGTTTTCTTTGCTAGATCTCAAGTAATTTTACTGTTCGTCTTCCACGTTTCTTTTCTACAATCTTGCTTGCATTGGTTGGCAAAGAGCTGGGGAAACTTAGAGTACTATTTACTAAAACCTACTCATCAATCTCTAGGAAGTATTTGGCTACATTAGTGGTACCAGGAAATTGTCTAATAGAGCACTCTACTCTCATTTAACCTAACATGTCACTGGCACAGTTGATTGCTATTTTAACCTAATCAGAAATTGATGTGTGTGTGTGTGTGTGTGTGTGTGTGTGTGTGTGTGAGAAACACTGTTAAAGAAAAAACTTGAGTGATCCATTTAGTTTTGAGGCACTGAAACTGCATTTGTGTTAGAGTAAAGGGATAGTGGGGTACCATTTTTCTTACTGATTTACCTTTGAATTGAAAGGACCCAGGCCTTACAAAGGCAAATCCTAGTACAAATGGTACTAATTGTGTTATTGTTTGGGCTCAATTTAGATTAATACTCTCTACCCACTACCCTTCCCAAGAGCTGTTTTAACCCATCTAATGGCCACAGTCCTGTATTTAGTCCTATTCAGAAACCTAAAGCACTGTACTTTGAGTTGAGAGTTGAGTAACTGTAGATATTCTTTATTTTTCCTGTTACTGATATGGTCCCAGAGTATGGAAATATAGTTTCTTTCCAGTACTAAATCACATTTGCCTGTTACCTTACAGTTACCTTCTTATTCCCATGTAATCTCAAAATGCCTTGGAGCCCTAGCCAGTTTGACTCAGTGGATAGAGCGTTGGCCTGCGGACCAGAGGGTCCCAGGTTCAATCCCGGTCAAGGGCATGTACTTTAGTTGCAGGCTCCTCCTCAGCCCGGGCCCTGGTCAGGGTACATGCAGGAGGCAACCAACCAATGTTTCTCTCACATTGATGTTTCTCTCTGTCTTTCCCTCTCCCACTCTCTCTTAAAAACAACAACAACAACAACAACATTGATGTTTCTCTCTGTCTTTCCCTCTCCCACTCTCTCATAAAAACAACAACAACAAAAACCAATGGAAAAATACCCTTGGATGAGGATTAACAAAAAAACCCCACAAAAACAAGCAACAAACAAAAATGCCATGGATACATACTTGTCACTTAACTTTTTTTTTTTTAGTTTTAGCTATTCCCCTCCCCTCCTTGTATTTCAACTGCTTGATACTCTATAAACAAATACTTACAACAGGGTTGAAGTGGACGAATGGGATAAGTGCTCAAATAATGAGGATACTCACCATATATTTTGGGGAGTACCCCAATAGTTTGGAAAGACATGGCACTTGATGTCAGATAGGTTGTTGTTTGTTTGTTTTTTTATGTTTAAAATACCAAGGAAGTTGTTTGATTTTTTAAAAACGAACTGCTTTTTAAGTTTTCTTTGGCATATTTACAGTCCATATTTGGAATACTCAGCCACATTTACTGATGCACTTCACCAAGTCCCACTGATGTGGTACTCCATTTTTTGCTTTGAGATGTGAATGATGGGCTCCTGAATGCATTGAGTCATAACGGTCATTTATTCTGACCCTCTACTTCATGCATGAACAGTCCCCTTCAACCTCCCATTAGATGGCTTCCTAGCAGTGCACGCTTGGTCACATTAGTGTTTTTTGATTTGGAATGAGCATAGCTAAGAGTTTTGGTCCTTACTATTGGGAAATCTTTGAATTTTTAGAGGAAGGTTGCCTCCATTTGAAAATTTTACCTCTCAGTTGGGCTTTTCTCGAATACCTTCAGAAATGCAAAATGTGAATTCAAGATAACTTTTGATTACTTGGGAATTAAGTATCTAGACCTGAAGTAAAGACTTACTAGTTTTCAAACAAGTCCTCTATTGACTTCATCTTCTTGCCGGCAAAGGCTTTAAAGGAGAAAATTTAACGTTAAAAGGGCTGACACTGGGCTTGATCTGAGATGGCTCTAGTTATTAGTAGGGATTAGAAGCTTTAAGTTGCATTGTGTGGCTCAGCTGACCTATGTTCCAACTTCCGGTCTGCACAGTAGTGTCATGTCCTTGTCTGATTTCTTATTTGGAAGTCAAAGGTAAGAACCAAGCCAGCTTTTGCCCTTGGTATGGAATAGTCTTTCTTTTAATTCTTCTCATAATGTGTTCATTATCCAAGGAGAGTTAAGTTGGAAATCTTCAGTTTTTTTGTTTTTAGAAAATTCAGACATACTTTTTTTTTAAAATTGATTTTTTACAGAGAGGAAGGGAGAGGGATAGAGAGTTAGAACCATCGATGAGAGAGAAACATCGATCAGCTGCCTCCTGCACACCTCCCACTGGGGATGTGCCCGCAACCAAGGTACATGCCCTTGACCAGAATCGAACCTGGGACCTTTCAGTCCCCGGGCCGACGCTCTATCCACTGAGCCAAACTGGTTAGCGCCAGACATACTTTTTGATGGACATTTTTTCTCATTTATTTTAACAGCTTTATTGATATATAATTCACATTTCTGATGGATTTTTGTGTATGAACATTGTTTTCTAGCCAGTGTGATTTTTGAGATGAGAGTACATAATCTCTTGGGCCGAGTAGCACACAGAGTGAATTTATTACGTCAGTTTATAAATTCATAAAAGGAAATGCTAGAGGATCCTTTATACTAGTAGATGCTGCCAAGACTTTATACCATCCGTTGTTTGCATCACTTATAAGCTTGCATCTATAGATACATGGATAATCCTTTTCTGTTTGGTAAACACTGATCATATTTCCTTCCCTTTCTAATGGAGCTTGAAATTAATGCAGGTCTTTTTGTTGTTACTTTTTGTTTGTCATAATCAGTGACGTTGATTGGCATGCACTGAGAATACATTTTAAAAACATTGTTGTCGCCAGCAAAGGTAACATTTTTTAAATGACACTTAAATATAGGCATGGCTGATGCTAGAGGAATTTTAAAAAATATTTATTGATTTTATTTTTTGGAAATGGTCATAAAGAAGGCCTACACATTTGCGAAATAGAGGTGGAAGAGCAAGAACTATTAACAGGACATGTTACCGACACGACTATCCCGCTGTATTAAAGTGACATCAAGGTGCTTGTGAACACAAGTCCTCTCACCGAGACCCACTTGCTCACTTCTGTCTGTGGAGAGAAATATTGAGGGCAGATTGCACATCTTTATTATGATCTGAGCAGACCTAATGTACCATGGCTGACGTGTACTATATAGTAATAAAGTGCAGATTTACACAGTTCAGTTATAGTCTTGGCTTTCCCACTAGATTGCATGTATATTTCAAGAAGGCAATGCAGAAGTAGCCCTAGTTAGTCATAAAAATGGGAGCTGCTGTTTCTCAGCATTAGACCATAATATTTTCTAATGACACTAGATCAAGTAGAATAATATTATTGCTAAATGCATTGCATTAGATTCCTAGGGCTGCCACAACAAATTACCTTGAAATTACCACAAACTTAGGGGCCTAAGCATTAGAAATTTACCTCTCACAATTTTGGAGGCCAGAGTTTGAAATTAAGGTGTTGGCAGCAGCATGCTCCTCTCGGAAGACTCTAGGGTAGAATCCTTCTTCTGGCCCCTGGTAGCTCCTGGCATTCCGTGGTTTGTGGCAGTGTAACTTCATTCTCTGCCTCCATCTTCCCAGGTTTGTTCTCGTGTTGGCAAATCTACGTCTTCTTTTGTAAGGGCTCTACTGGTCACTGGATTAGGGCCTACCCTAAATCCAGGACGATGATGTGTTTGAGAGATTTCTGTAGAGACATTTTCCAACTAGAAACAGTCTGCTTTGTATTAAATACCTAGTTTTTAGGGTAAGTGTAAGTGAGATTAAGTTGTACTTTTCTAAGGTCGGAAGAGCTAATTTGGGCGTTTGTGTATTCAGCCAAACAGTGGTCGAACCTTTTCTTTTTTCTTTTCTACGTTAGGCCTTTGCTTACCACCTTTCTTTAGCGTGGAGTAGTGCCTTTGTAATGCCCAAGCCCTAACTTCAGTCTAACACTCTAAGGCTTTCCTTAGATGCCACCCCTTTAATAGTCTTCTTAGCTCTCTCCTCCCCATGACCTCCAAATTTAGTGTGTTGGCTTTACTGCTGAAGAAAAAACAAAACTTTCTGAATGTTCCCTCACAAAAATTTAGAATATGTTGTTGGAATTGATTTAGCAGCCAATTCAAATCTTAGGTAAGTGAAAATTTAGCCTGTTCTTTAGAAAAAAAATATCCTATACCAAAGGTCTTCATAATGTCTAAATTTCCAGATGAAAGTCTGTCCTGTGTGAGTAAAGAGAAAACGAAGTCTTAAACAGAATAAAATGATTATGCGAAAATTAAAGTCAGGGAAACTGATCTATCACATATAAGACTAATGGTGCAGTGATAATTGACTTGTTAAAACCTTGTTTTGCTTACCACACTGTGTCTATAATAAAATATTCATTATTTCCTTCCTTTTTTCTGTTCTTGGCCTTGGAAAGGTAGAGTATGCTCAAACCACTCTTAGCTTATTTCAGTAATCAGAAGAAACTAAATGGCTTTGGTAAGTATAAAAATGAATCACACTGGTGGCATAACCCCTTATTGTTATATAACCTAAATTGTTATTTTCATGGTTTATCTCTTAACTTTATATCTTTGGAATTAAGATACTGCTGCTTAAATGCAACTATATATAACAGCTAAGAGGAAAAGTGGTTGTGCTGTTTGCTAATTATGTGTTTGTGGCACTGGCAAGTTCTTAGTAGGAATTGGTTTCAGAAATCCCATGGTAATTTGTTGGAAAGAGGGTCAGACTTGCCTAGAATGATCAGCGGCTCTTCAGGAAGATTATAGGTAAAATGTAATATTGAGGGAAAAGCACAGTAAGCTTTCCCTGGCTCAACTCAGTTAAGGAAAGTGCATTCTGCATGGGTGAACTGTAGCTTAATTCCAGGATTATTTTTAAAGAAATGTAGTTGTCATTTTCTTCTGTTTCTAGAAATTGAAACTACTAAGCGTGTGTACCAAGGAGAGAGGTCTTACCAGAGCTGCTTGAGTAAATTTAAGGAAGAGATGAGGTTCATTCATAAGACTGCATCTATTTGCATACTGATAATTTATATAACAAGTCTGAGAAATAGTCTAAGTAGGAAAAACAATTCTTCCATATTGTTTGTGCTGTTGATACGCTTGAGCAGGCTTTTCTGCACATAATGGTGACCAAGGCCAAATGGAGTATTAGAAATTCTGAATTGGTGGGCTCTGAAGGAATAAGACTTTGCTCTTTAAATGTTTTCACATCTGAAAAGATGAGAGACTATGGCATGGAATCTAATAGTGCAAAGGTTTTTATTTAAGCAGGTGTGTTTGTTGACCTCTTTTGTTATACCGGTATTTCTCTTGCCCTTAAGGGAATTTCATGGTAGCCTTTCTCGAGGTTTTAAAGGACTTGAATGGATATTTGAAGCTTGCCCTTTCCCAGCTTATAACCGCTGCCTGTTCTGGACTTAACCCATAGCTCATGCTCTTGGGTTCACTAGCAAATGAATCCAGTTCTCACTGTATCCAAATTCTGTTGGAGAGAAACCCTTTCCTGGAACAAACACCCGGTACATTTTGGGCCAAGACTCCATTGTAGAAGCTGAAGTGCATGTGGAAAAGACACATCTCGCTGAGCCCGGTGTTCTTGTTCAGGGCAGCCATCGTGCCAGGCTTTGTCTCCTGAGAACACCGCAGTGTCCACATTTCCCCCACTTAATAAACATGTTTTCTGTTCCTTGTCATTAAATCCTGACCCAGTGTAAATCTCAGAGCTGATAACAGCCGGTAAACATGTAAAGAAGAAAAAGTAATTGTCTTCCCAGAAGCAGGTTCATGTGCCATCCTGTTCTGTGTTTATAATGAGGTCGTCTAATGCTGATTGCTGCGGTCAGTACTGAAGTGATTTAATTTTTCTGCCTGCATGTGATAAGGGAAAAGGTAGGCACTGTGGCTGGTGCCAGAGTGTGCAATTACATTAAAGTCTCCTTTGACTGGAATTAAAAATGGTAACTCTGGAAATAAAATGGATGTTAAAGGCTTTGTTTGTGGAAAATGTGAAAAATTGCTTTTCAGTGAGCCAAGGATATAAGATTTCGGTTTTGACTTGTCTATTTACTCTTATCCTGAATGCAGGGCTCTCACAAAGCAAATAAATGGGTGCTGAATGTGTTTGGAGCAAGTAGGAAATGATAGGCTGCTTTGTCTTCTTAGAGGTTTCTAATATCCTGTAGTGAGCAGGAGAGTATCAGTTACCAGCTTAAAGAACTTGGAATGGTTCGGGAAGAGTTTTCTGGGAGAAGCCCAGGGCTAAAGTATTTATCTAACAATTCAAGAGAGCACTTCAGATATTGGCCAGGCCTGGTGCCTTTGAACCAGAGCTGAGTCATCCTTCCTCCTTCAGAGGTGTCTCTTAACTTCCTATTCTGTTGATGCCCCAGCACTTGGGAGGTGGGGAACATACGTCGGCATCTTCAGTCTGGTATTTTTAAATTGCTTGGCTTCAGGAACCAGGAATGGGCACTGTTTGATACTGGAGTAGGTGTGATTTAAGTGAGGGTGAAAACCTCCATTGAATGCATTACTGTAGACCAATCTCTTATTCCCAGGTGGCAGCCCTTGACCCGGTGTGCTGCTTTGATCTGCTTGCCACAGCGCCATGTGCTCCATTTCCAGTTTGCAATGTCAGATCCAAGCTTTGTAGGCCTGCAGCCTGAAGTGTCTCCTTCCATTGGTGGTGGCTGCAAAGTGCGGCTCCTCAGTTACAAAGCTGTGCACCCGGTTCCCACTGTCTCCACTAAAACCCACAGTCTGTGAAGGAACTGAGAGAAGGGCTCCAACAGGGCAGACCCTTGGTTTTGCCTTTTTGTTGATTTGTGTGGTAGGGACCAGGAAAAGCAGCTGACAGGTAGGGTGGGCAGCATCCTCTACTGACAAGACCCGTGCTTAGAATTTCTCTTGCTGCAGAGCTCTCAGCGCCAGTGTGTATTGCTTTCTTTTCAAGCGTTTCCGTTTCACAAATGCTTGCTTCCATCTTGCACTCCAGACATGGAGAGGTTGAGCAAGTCCCCCAAGCCCCGGTGGCCGGCAGTCCCTGGTCTACAACACTAACGATCTGCAGTGATCCTTTGGGATGCACATGCCACCTTCATTATCCTGGAGGACCGAAGGGTGAGCCCTCTTCTCACTGTGGAGTGGCTGTTGAGGCTGAGACGCCATCAGCAAAACCCTGCCTGTGCTTTCCAGAGAACAGCAGCACTGGAAGCACTGCGGCCGAATCTGCTGAGCAAGGCCAGGTGTGACACTGCTCCCATGAAATTGTACAGGAAGAACCCTTGTCTTAGAAAACATCTTCACAACTAGGACTGTGCCATTTATAAAACAGAGGGGAGGGTTAGGTCAGCAGAGCATACGTGGGTAGTGCGGGTTTACTGGTTGATTTATTATTACTGACCAATTTGGTATATTTCTTTGAATGGCATGAGCAAAAGGATATGGGGGACAGTATGCTCCACTGCCTTTTCTTTAAAAAAAAAAATTATTTGTCTATTTTAAAATGCTGTCACTATCTTAGGGACAGTTAGAAACTGCTGTGGGAGGTTATAATATGCTTGAATTGCTCCAGTTACCAAAACACACTGGTGTGACATTATTTGGGAGTACTTTCTCCTCTCTTATTAGATCTTTCTTATCCACAGTCTGTTTCAGCAGGTCCCCTCTATAATGAGCAGGGCCTGGCGGATCCTTGGAGGTTTCCTGGCATTCACGGTGGCACTGGCTGTGCGATGGGATTCCACACTGCCCAGATGTCTTCACAAAGGAGTATGGTTCATTCAGAAGGTGCTTACGGAATCAGTGCTGCTCAAACAAGCTCCTTCCCCCCAGCCCCCATTTTATGTCAAACTGAGAGATAACTTTTATAAAATAGAGTAAAAATAAATTGACCAGGAAAAATGAAAAGAAAGACATAAGATATAAGCCCTAGTTTTTAAAATTAAATTCAATAGATGTAAAATGATTCTGTTAGATTGCTATAAAAGTTTCTAAATGCTCATTCTCAGTTTTTGTCTTTACCTTTTAGACTGGGAACAAACCATTTGTGGCTGGTACCCCTTCAACCTTACTCGGAGTAGTTCTAGTTTAAAAGCTGTGCTTTCTCGCTCCCTTCCCGCTCCCCCCTTCCCTTCTTTAATTTAAGTGTTCCCTGCTGTTATAGTGAAATATGGCACCAAAGTTTGCATTCCTGTCTTCTGTTTTATGGCAGCTAGAATCAGGGAGGCAAAGCTAAGATTTACTGAACATTTATTATGTCCAGACACTGTACCGAGCGAGCACTTTCTGGGTTTCCTCATTTAATTCTGCTCAGTAATAGCCTGCTGTGGATACTGTTGCTCACCGAATTTCACTGATGAGGAGCCTAAGGCCTCAGACTCAGTGGTTCTCAACCTTCTGGCCCTTTAAATACAGTTCCTCATGTTGTGACCCCCAACCATAAAATTATTTTCGTTGCTACTTCATAACTGTAATGTTGCTACTGTTATGAATCGTAATGTAAATATCTGATATGCAGGATGGTCTTAGGCGACCCCTGTGAAAGGGTCGTTCGACTGCCAAAGGGGTCGTGACCCACAGGTTGAGAACCACTGATTTAGAGCAAAATAAAGAGTAGGAAGCCCTCTCTGGGTGTGGCAGGCATTGCTCTTATTTGCATAAGCTTAGTAATAAAACAATGTTAAGGGAGAAGCTGGAACGTGCTTTCCAGCTGGCTTTGGGGGAAGCTGAGTTTTACAGAAGGCCAAACCTGCTTCATCCCTTTATCTTCTCCAGGTGCTTGCTTTTTTGTCATGCTTTTTTGCTTTCTGAGCTGTCAGTTTAATTTTCTGTCTGAAGCTCAGCCTGTTATGTCTCAGGTTTACTGCCCTGCAGGTACACAGTAAAGGATTTCTGTGAAATCCTGGAGCAGCTTTTAGATTTGAAATGCCAAGGCTTTGTGCTTTGAAAATTGGTTGTGTGCAGCTTCTGCTTGATCATCTTTGTTTTCTTTTGCCTCTGAAGCTGAGCTTGAGTTAGAAGGATGATGCTAGAAGCAATTTAAAGGGCACATCAAATTTTTACTGTAATTCTGAACTATTGATTGTTGACTTATTTGTAGGTTTAATGCAGACCCATTTCCTTACTTAGCGTCTGACTGGCCATTAGGCTCTGGCAGTGTGCCGGAATGCTGAAATCTTGAATCTTATAATATGATTTGGCTGTCTAAGGGAATTATGTGTGTTTGCTTTTTAAAGATACAGACAAAGCCCTCAACTTTGTGTTTGCTCCAGAAAACAGGAAGTAATTTCTGTATACAGCAAAATTATTCATTTCTAGGAGACAGCATGGAAGTGCGGAGTTGAATAGAATGCTAACTGAAGCCATACAAATTGGTATCCTTTGGATTAACTGGCTCTTTTAAATAAATGCAAACTAACATAACAGAATTTCAAAGAGAAGACCAAGCAGGGACCCAAAATGTCCTTGTGGTGTTCGAGAGTAGGTCCCAGTTAAGCACTGCCGTGTAAGTGGCCCTCGGCATGGATCTGGTGCCTCTCTCTAGAATCCAGCTGAGGGGCTGGTCGTGTCCTGCTTTCGGAGGGAGCTGGGCTCAGGGTGGTTGGAGGAGAAGTAATCATTGTCCATTACAGACTTTCATTCTCAACCTGGACACCTCTCGATTGGAACAGAGAGCGAGTCTCATGTCTCAAGTGAAGGCTGAGGGAGTTAGATGACAAGGAAACATTACGTTTGGGATTTTGAGAGTGTGAATGAGAACTGAATGGCTTTAGGAGGAAAATCCACTTTTCTCCCTAATTTCAAAACGAAGACATGCTTACTTTAGAGAACTTGAAAAATGGCTCCATAGCGCTTTCTTGATGGCTGTATTGCCCCTGGAAGTTGCTGGACCATTTTGGGAGTGTTAAATTGTATGGACCAGGTACTTGAGACTAGAACATCTGTTTGAAATGATAAGGAAAATAGATCTATTTTAACAGAGAGGTGAGGAATTAGTCCATAAAGCATGTGTTAGAGATAAATTATAAAAAATGGCTGTTATTATTTAGAATTGCTCAATTCCTATAAATGATCCATCTTTTCTTTTAATCTTTGGTTGCTCACAGCAATGTTTCAGGTGGGTTGAATGGGCGTTGGCATCATCTTTATTAGAAGGGGAAGTTGAGACCCAGATAGATTAGTTACGATCTGAGGTGGAACCTGAACACAGATACTTCTGGTACCTTGCCCTGTATTCTTACTATCATGCCTTGCTGTGGAAAGCATCAAGGGCTGGACTGGTTGGGTGAATGCCATGTTGTTATTTTTTGCAAAGACACTAAGGTAGTTCTTTGGCCACTGATGTTTTGGTTCTTTCCTTCCTGTTGGACCTTTTCTCACCTATTTTCTTAAAAGTTTATTTCTATTTATTCCTTTCCATGTGAAAGGTTTGCTGGTTAATGAAATCAATTGTAGGGATGAAAATGCTACTTAGCAGAGTAAACCAAGTGGAGACAGACCTCATTTTTTCCATCTTAGATACACTTTGGAACAAAAAGTGGTGCTGATGTTTGTTGCTGCTGCTGACTTAGTTTACAGATGCCCTTTAAGTGAAGGGCTCAGGGTTTCTGAGCTTTGTCACCCTAGGGCAGTGGTTCTCAACCTTCCTAGTGCCGCGATCCTTTAATACAGCTCCTCATGTTGTGGTGACCTCCAACCATAAAATTATTTTTGTTGCTACTTCATAACTGTAATTTTACTACTGTTATGAATCGTCATGTAAATATCTGATATGCAGGATGTATTTTCATTGTTACAAATTGAACATAATTAAAGCATAGTGATTAATCACAAAAACAGTATGTAATTATATATGTGTTTTCCGATGGTCTTAGGTGACCCCTGTGAAAAGGTCATTCGACCCCCAAAGGGGTCGAGACCCACAGGTTGAGAACCACTGCCCTAGGGCCTTTCAGCCTGGTTTATGTTGTCTGAGTAGGTCATTGGTGCCAAACGAATGCAGCGTGGCAACCCAGAACAAATGTCACATTTGAAACTTTAGGCGAGCTAGACTGTCAGGGTTTAGAGCAGATTTTGGGGGGGAGGTTTTTTATTTGTTTTTGCCAGGTTTTTTTGCTTTCTGTTTCACCCCCATTTCCTTCCTTTCCCTGGCTATCTTCCCTTCTTCTGCTTTCCTTTCTTTCTTTCTGTCCTTTGCATCTCTCTTTCTCTGCCTCTCTTTCCCCAGCCTTTTAGGCTGGCTGTCATCCAGAGCAGCCATTGCTAATGGGAGCGTACCTCCTTTTTTTCCAATCAGGAGTTAGCTGTGAAATCATGGCTGTCTTCTCTGTAGAGTGAGCACCATCTAGATGTGAGGTTGTACAGGGCTGGTGGAGAGACTGGTTCTGTGGGAGCCTGGCCTTGCTGGCTGCCAGAGGTGGGCCTCTTCCTCACACGCTCTCATTACTGTTTTTTCTGCATTTGCAAACCCCAAAGAAGTGGAATTTATTTTCTCCATCTAGCTAACCTGCGCATGTTTGGCACTTTTAATGGGTACCCGGAAGGTGTATTTTCTTATTCTTGGCCCTTGCCCAAAGCTTCTGCTTATATTCTACTTTTGTGTTTTTGGTACCTGACTCAGCTTGATATCGAAGGTGTGTAAGAGTTTTCTGTTATAGTACATAGCAAAGGAACTGATTATACATTAAAGCCAGATCCTAAGTAGAGAGGATGATGGGGAAGAAAATGACCAAGGGATATTTAATTTTGTTTCTCAGGTTTTAGGAAATCAGTTTATAGATTAACTCCCAGCTTCATGTGCGTTCTTCACCATTTGTTAACTATTCATCCTACTAGCTCATGAGAGAGAGAGAGAGAGAGAGAGAGAGAGTAACATTGATGTGTGAGAGACACATCAATTGGAAGCCCCGACTGGGACTGGGGATTGAGCATATGCCCTTCGGTGTGTGGGCCAACATTCTGACCACTGAGTGATACCTGCCAGAGCTCCTACTAGCTCATTTTTTGGGGGAAGGGGAGGGCGGTTGTGCTGGACTGGGTTTATTGTGGAATAGCAGACATATTGCAGAGCCCTTTAGGCATCTAGGTCTTTCTTTGGGAGTTCAGGAGGCAAAGGAGCTGTAAATCTCATCTGTCTTTGTATTAGCTTTCTACCTCTTGTTGGTTTTAATTTCCTTCTCCATTCTCCTCATGCCCTCAATACCTTTGGCAACTGAAAGAGGCTCTTTCTCAGTGATTCCAAAGCGTGGGGTCAGACCAGCATCAGCATCTCTGGGACTTTGTGTGAAATGCAAATTCTCAGGCTCCACCCCAGACCTACCGGATCCAAATCTATGGAGGTGGGATCCCGGAATCTGTCTCTTAACAAGCCCTCCAGTTTGAGATCCACCAGGTTAAGTGATTACAGAAGTCTAGTGTAGGTAAACCCTGTTTTTCCAGCTGTCTGCCCACTTTTAAGTTATTATTTGTTGGAGTCCATAAAGAATTTGTTACCACCCTTGTCTTGTTTTTATATTTGTTTCATCAAGGACATAGCGGTCAATAAAATATATGTTTAAAACTTACATATATTAAAAACTTATGACTTCAAATTGGTCATTGATTTTTTATTTTTATTTTTGCCATGGAGGTAGTATTAACTCCGATAACTGAGGCTATAGCTCAAAATACACGGCTTAAAAAGCAGTCAGAGCCCAGAGGGGAATGGAGAGAGGGAGACAGAGGAAAGGGAAGTGGAGGGATTAATAATCCCATCTTGGTTCATCATCATTGTCCTCTCAGATCGCTGTGAGCAGATCTGCTATTGCTTCTGCAAACGTTAATAATTCATGGATGGACTATGCCAACGGAGGCCTTAAATCTGGTCTCTCAGCAGATTAAATACACCGTCTGCCATCAATAGGAGCCAGGAGAGATGAAAGATGGACTTGTTTTTCTTCACTAACCTGATTTTCTCTGCCTTTCTCCTCAGCTCCACTCATCCTCATTTTGTTTACCTTTTCATTTGCTTCTCACTGTACCCCCCTCCCTCATTAAGTGAGTGGTGGGGACCTGGGGTCTGCTGTTAATGACATTAGATTTTTCTTTTCCTTAGCTGCTAGTAACCACAGATGCCATGAGAGAAAGCTGAAAGGCAAAATAACCTTAGAAATGCCTAAATCAGTCGGCATATTTGAAAAATGTATTGAAATGTGCAGCCTGTGTTTTAGAAATCATTTAAAATGATTTGTCTTTGCTTTGAAGAACAATTATATTGTATAGACAGTTGAAGAATAGTGTTCTTACTTCACATAGGTCTGATGACATTTTCCCATTTTACAGATGAGAATACTGAGACATGAGGTGCCTCACTTGTTTAGGGTTACCTAGAACCGAGTTCTTTTGACTCCAATTTCTACTTTCCACTAGACTTGATTACCTCTTGCTTTTAGAAATCATATGTAGGTAGTCTTATCGGGTGTTAAATAGAATTTAATTAAATTAGGCTCGACGAATATGTATGAAGCTACACAAGAACACAGATTAAATTCTAAATGTAAATTTGCCGAGAAGCACCAGAGTCGGAGAAGGCTGATAGCAATCTGCAATTGTGCAGACATTTCTAGAGCTTCTGAATAACATCCCTCAGCAACTTAAAGGTTAATCAATAAATATATGTTGAGCACTTAACCCTGGGCATGATGCTTTGTTAAGCACTGTAAGTGGATATAATAGATTCCTACCTTCATTATATTTTCAGTGTTTTAGTTTACCTGATGGGTTCAGCTATCTGGCATCCCCAGGACCTGAGATGGCAAATTAGCAGAACTGGGAATGTTTGCTTTAGTCACCTTTAGTCACCTCAGTAGTTTGCTGGGGGACTTGGTGCTAAGAAGTATGTTAATCAAACTGAACCATTGGCTTAAAAATGATTTCTACCCTTGTCACTCTGGAAGACTGACAGAGAGAAAAATGATGTGGGAAAGGCAGATTTAAAAATCAGCCTAATTAAAAACACACACAAACATTTTAGAATTTCAGATCCTTGTGTTCCTATTCTAGAAATGAGAAGGGTGCAGTACAGAGATGAAGGCCTGCCTGGTGTTTCATTAAAGGACAGTATAAGCTCCTGGGGTAGACAAAGTTCCTGCCTCACTTGCCTTGGCTGTCCGTCCTGATGCGAGGCACTGCCTCCACTCTCCTCTCTCCCCTGTTCACGTAGGATGAGCATCCTACAGGACATCACCATGTTTTCTGTTTCAAATTCACTTTGTTGTTATTTCTCATATAATTTTACTCTGGTTCTTTTTTTTTTTTTTTAAGGCTGCATCCTTGAATATAATTTTATTATATCTTGATTTCAAATTTTATGTATTGCTTTGAGTAATGCCATATTCAACTTTGTAATAAGGATTAATGAGAAAATTGAACTCTGCCTACAATTTTTCTTCGTAGGAAAATTTCAGGAACCTATATTTTGTATGTCAGTGAATTTGAAATTCTGACCAGATAACAGAATATAGTTTCTCCCTTGTTTAAATCATTGAGGGCTGGATAATTTTAGTAATTTTCTTTTTTTCTATTGAGTAGTCCTTTTTTTTTTAATCAGTTTTTGGCCTCATCAGTGTTTTCCAGCTAATAGCAGAAATAGTAAATATGTATAGCAAAAAAAGTACATGAAAATGAAGGTTTTAGTGTCTTTAGTCTAAAATAATATTAATAATATGACGGAGCCTGCTTTAGTAAGCAAAGTCAAACTCAGTATCTGCATTTATAAAAGAAATCTTGGGGCCATATTGAGCTTTAGTACTCCTTTAAATAACAGCTTCCCTGCTCAGTTTAAAATAGAATTTGTCTAAAAGAATTCTATTTACAATCAACCTGGTAATAAATACATCTGTTGTGTAACGTACATTGGTAACAGAACTAGCAAGCTGGAAGCCGTTCTTTTGTGTCCACTCCCTCCCACCCCCATGTAATAACTTGAAATCTGGGCTCGGGCGCACACCTGAGCAGCTTTTCTTGGTGTAGGGTCCCATAGTGCTGTGCAGAGAGCCCTGTAAGCCTTATTTTCTTAATCTGTGCCACAGGGGAAATTACCCCTGAAATTTTATGGCTGTGACTCTGATAAGTCTTCATATACTTTATTATTTTATTTATTTTTTACTAAGATAGAACTTTTCCATATAGTCTATAAGTCCTTGCCAAATATCATTTGTTCCCTGTATCTGAATACTAAGGCTTGATAGATGCTGTGTGTGTGTGTGAAAGAGAGAGAGAGAGAGAGAGAGAGAGAGAGCGCGCACGTGCGTGCTGGAGCTCTTTCTCATCATTCTGAGTTTCTGAAACCTGGGACTGCAGTATGAATTGCCCTGGAGGAATATTTGAGGATGCTTCCTCCTCCTGTGTTAGCCTATTCCCATTAGTAACTGTATTTCCTGAGGAACTACTTCTTGAAAACATGTTCAAAGTGGAAATCTCACTTCTTTTAAAAAAAAAAATTATTTTATTGATTTTTTTTACAGAGAGGAAGGGAGAGGGATAGAGAGTCAGAAACATCGATGAGAGAGAAACATCGATCAGCTGCCTCCTGCACACCCCCTACTGGGGATGTGCCCGCAACCAAGGTACATGCCCTTGACCGGAATCGAACCTGACACCCTTCAGTCCGCAGGCCGACGCTCTATCCACTGAGCCAAACCAGCTAGGGCGAAATCTTACTTCTGAAATTACTTTCACTCATGTGGGCTAAGCTTCCAGCCCACCTCTACACTCTGGTTTGTGAGCATACCCGGGGCAGTGGTCCTCACTTAGAACAGTACTCAAGGTGAAACGCCCTGATAAAATTAGCAGATTGCTTTTTCATTGTTGGCGGACTTATCAGCTATGACCTCCACGACACTGACTTTTAGCCAGGACCATTTCATTTTCCCTGAAACGCCTTGGCTCTGGATGCAACTGAGAAGGAAGCTGACTTTGAGAATTGAATACTGTTGGTAACGATGCTTAGTCACAAAGCAGAGTTTGGTGCCTCTGCACATTGGCCAAGAACCACATCAGCATTTCTCTTACTCCCTAAGGCAGCATTTATCTCCGGGAGCTGAAGAGATTTGAAAGAACAAACAACGAGCAAAAGTAACATTTATATGTAGTGTCCCTTTAGGGTGGGGCCTAGTGAACACCCTAGGCAGTGAAGTGGTTTTGTTGAGTGCTTATAAGAACAGCACTATGGTAGGCACTGATGAAGATTAGAATAAACATAAATTGCGGATACTGCCCTCTGAAAGCTTCTACCTGGAGAACCAAGCCTAACATTCCTATGATAGGATTAAGCTGTCCAAGACAGTGTACAGTGACAGGCAAAATTGAATGGGGGTGACATGAGATTCTACTAAATGCCATGGGGGTTCAGTGGAGAGGGAGGGGGTGCTGATGAATGAATTTGAGGGTAGATGAGGATGGCCCCCTAGAGTAGACAGGATCTGAATAGGCCTTGAAAGATTAAATGGGTTTAGCTTGCATGAAGTGAAGGAGGATATGAGAGTAAGAACCTGACCAAAGGTAGGTTATATGCTAAGAAATAAAATCTGTCGGGGAGGGGGCCTCAAATGTGGAAGGAGGGACTGCCAAGCAGTGGAGTGTAGGCAGTACTTGCTGTTGAAAATTTTGGAGCAGGTAAATGTAAACAGGAAGCAGGGAGGGTGTGGAAACACTTATGGAAGTGGCAAGTGGCTTGGCCAGTGGAAGGAGACTTGCTGAGATGTCTTTCAGAGACTTGTAGCAATCCAGCTACGGTGATGACGGCTAGGACCAGGTTGGTGGCTGAGAAAAGAGAGGAAGCAGCGATGTATGAGAGTCGTTTGGGATAAAACACATCACCCTTGGGTTTAAGAAAGAGGCTCAGAAATAACTCAAGGAGGATTGGCACTTTGGTCAAGGCTGGGAAATTAGGAAGATTAACTAGATTGAGGGTTGAGAGTTCATATCAGTTTTTGATGTTCTGGGAAGACATCACGGTGAAACATTGAGCGATAGGATAAGAAACACTGCTCAGAGAATAGCCCCAGACAGAATTTTCCAGAGGCACTGGTATAGAGGTGAGACTTGTGGCAGGGAAAATAAATATATGGGAGAAGTCTGTAGCATTGGGCAAGGGAACCAGGTCTCAGCGAGGAGAGAGGAGCCAGGAGGAGGATGGTGATGGTGGGCTGGGAAGGCAGCCAGGATCCAGCTCTGCCTCAGAAGGCTGGAGACTCGGGGACGGTTAATTGCCCAACCTGCATGGCCTCTCGTTCTTAACTCTTGAAAGCACTTTCCCACCAGTGATATTACTTGATCTTCCCAGCAGCCCAGTGAACCTGGCAGAAGGCAGACAGAGCTCACTAGGGATCTATGAAAGTTTGATTTCCGGGTGCCGCCCTGCATATTGTCAGTGCACTTAAGAGCTTTCCAGTTGTTCACTTGAACATAATTTCACTGGTGATTATTATAATTCTACTTCAACCACAGAATTTCAATGGCTTCCTTTTCTCTATTCTGTAATCTTGTTTATTAATGAAAACAGGTAAAAAAAGGATACTAATGTCACACCTTCAAAAATGTCTCCTCATACTAGTTGTGTTTCAGGTGTGGGCCTGTGGAAATTGGAGCCATCTTCCAATATTTTTCCTTCCTTCCTACTCAGAAAGTTTTCAAACCAATTAATTGTATGAGGGAGAAGGTCAGAAAGTCTTTGGAATCTGAATATCTTAAATTGGAGTAACTGTTTCTACTTTTCAGGAAAACTTTTGGGGGGTCCTATACATGTACTTTGCTGGGAGTTCTTTAATGGACTCATTGGGGAGAATCTATAGAGAGATGAAAATAGAAATAACACTTGAAACTTTTCTATGAAAGATTATAGAGGATTCGAAGGAACTATCTAAAGGCATGCTTTGTTGGAGTTTTATATGGAATACTGTTTGAAAATTCAAGCCTTCACCTGAAATTTGGAGATCTTTCAAATACACAGAGGCCTAAATACACTTTGGCCATTGTAGCAGTAAGATCCATCTGTCTTTACACTTGTGGGTGTCTAGATTTTTTTATATAGTGTGTTAAGTGATGTTCAAGTTAGCTGCTGTTATATGCAGAATGGGGTAGTGTGCAGAGGATTTTGAAAAGTTGGTCCTCTTTGGTAGAAAGGATTAGATGTCATCTTTTCATTTGATAAGCAAGCCCATGTTTATTCCTTATACAGTGGGGCCTTGACTTACGAGTTTAATTCGTTCCGTGACGGAGCTCGTAACTCAAATTACTCGTATGTCAAATCAAAAAATGAATGAGTGAGACAGGTGATGCTGGGCTGATGTTGTGGCGTTCACTGTGACGTTCGCTGAGCCAACTAGCGGTGGGGTATCTGAAGCTGGCTCGTAACCTGAATTTTAGCTCGCAACTCAAAGCAAAAAATCGGCCGAGAGACGGCTCGTATCTTGAAAAACTCATTAGTTGGGACACTCGTAAGTCAAGGCCCCACTGTATTAATAAACTAGAGGCCCAGTGCATGAAAATCGTGCACTTAGGGGGGGGTCCCCTCAGCCGGGCCTGCACCCTCTCACAGTCTGGGAGCCCTCAGGGGATGTCTGACTGATGGCTTAGGCCTGGGGGGGGGAGCGGGCCTAAACCGGCAGTTGGACAGCCTTAGTGCTACCGCAGAGGCGGGAGAGGCCCCCGCCACCACCGCTGCGCTCACCAGCCATGAGCCTGGCTTCTGGCTGAGCAGCGCTCCCCCTGTGGGAGCACATTGACCACCAGGGGGCAGCTCCTGCGTTGAGTGTCTGCCCCCTGGTGGTCAGTGCGCATCATAGTGACCGGTCTTTCCACTGTTCGGTCTACTTGCTTATTAGTCTTTTATTATATAGGATGCTGGGTCCAGGAGTTGTCTCCTTTTTCTCTTTTAGTTTTTGGTGCTTAGGACTATATAAAGACAAAGCAAAATTAAACAAGGGACTACTGAATAGGCATTTAGGAATGGACCACTTTATGTTCAGCTGAGGATAAAACAAGCGGGGAGGTATAAGGTGGCTTCCTTCCAGTGTTTACAGCCTTCACATACATATTCAGGCACCTGGGGTCTGAGGCAGGTTAGTTAACACCTCTCGGTACGCTCTGCTCCGAGGTTTTTTGCAGGCAGAATCTGCTTTCCTTGGGATACTCCTCGATTGGAGGGAGATGGAGTCTGAGCTGGTGTACAGTTTATTCTAGCATAAATATCCTTTCAGCTTATTTGTTGGGCGTACTGCTGAAGAAGAGTGTCTTAAGAGTGAGTGACTCAATGAGGTATTTTTTGTTTTGTCTTGTTTCTTAGTTATTGAAGGGGGTTTTCTCATTCACCTATGGTGAACTTCACAGGCCTTCCTCAGAGAATAGGTTTAACCATTGGTGAAATGGTTTGACCAGGGGTCCTCAAACTTTTTAAACAGGGGGCCAGTTCACTGTCCCTCAGACCGTTGGATGGCCGGACTATAGTTTAAAAAAAACCTATGAACAAATTCCTATGCACACTGCACATATCTTATTTTGAAGTAAAAAAACAAAATGGGAACAAATACAATATTTGTATTTGCATGTGGCCCGCGGGCCGTAGTTTGAAGACCCCTGGTTTGACTGTAACCACACTGGGGTCTTTGGGTTCTTTTTCTTCTTGCCCCTTCCATCCCCGGGCAGAAACTCTTATTGCTGCATATCCACTGTGCTCCAATGCAGTATTTATTTGATCCCAAACAAAAGAGTTTGCTTCTTGGACTGGTTCAGAAAGAGGTCCCCCAGGATTGTCTTTTGTTCAGTAATTGGAGCATAAGCCGAGCCTGGTTAATTTCAAAGCTACCCCCAACACACACGGTTTCTCCCTCCCTCCTTGTGCAGTTTCTCAGCTGCTAGTGGTACCTTGTATTGGGTCTGGAACAAAAAAAACTTGAATTGTTGAATGTTCGCTACAACTACTGTGACATCTGCTATGGCATCAATAGCACTGTTGGTGCTGTTAATTTTAAGTTAGGGGGAAAAACAAAACTAGAAAGCTCTTGAGCTTTACACAGTGCTTGTTAACACATGCACCTCCAAATTATGCATTTGGTGCTATCACAATGAATAAAACAAAGGAAATCATGAGTTGATTTTTATGTTAGTAACATAAGTTCTTTCACTGTTACTCACTGTTCATGCACCAATGTGTTCCTATGTTCTTTCTCTTCCATATAGCTTTCTCGTTTTTATAGAATGTCTGAAACATCTCAATTCTGAGCACTTAATTGGCAAAAGTTCTGTTGAAAGATATATTGGTTAATTATATTAGTTGTTTTTCTTTTAAAGCAATGAAATCTGTAACTTGGCTCTGTTTTAAATACCAAATCGATGATTCTAGAAGAATAAGAACCTTAAGAAGCCAAATTCTAGATGCCAGGTAGCCAAGTTAATATTTGTTTAAAATATTTTATGAAATTGAAAGCCTCATGTGTCCTCCGGGTTCTGCAGTGTCGGTGTTGGTTCTGCAACCAGCAGATTGCAATCATAGGGTTTGTGGGTTTTGTTTCTGAAGATGAAAGAGTCTTTCTCTTGATTTTTCTTCTGTAGTCGGTACCATAATGACAGTCCACTACCTGCCTGCCTCACTTTAATCATCTGGCGCCTGTGTCTTAGTGCGGTTTCATCTTTGCTTCTTCACAAGCTGCCTTGTAATTGCATAGTTGTTTGCTGCATTGAATTTCTTTTAGCGACAGTGAAAAACACATGTTAGTATTTTAATGTAGGCTTTAAGTTTCAGGCTATACATTAAAACATGGAGGGAAGAATCTCCTTCTGAGGAACACTTTTAAAAACCATTACAGTATAATGGGAATATTCATTACTTACACATCATATATTTTCCCCCTAAATGTTGTATAAAGAAGTGACAGTGAGCTGAGCATATGTTAATAAAAGGTCTGCATTTCCCTTTGTCACTGACAGTTTCATTGGCTGTATATTCCTGAGATGCAAATAACCTCGTTTCTGTTCAAAGCTATAATTGATCTGAATAGTTATTTAAACAGTATCAAAACCTTTTAACTACTGAGAGGCCAAACATTTAAGATGGTGAATTTGCTGTTCTGTGTGGAGGACGGTGCAGTTGACAAGGGTGCAGTCATCTGAGGTGCTTGTGTATGTTGGAGCTACACATTCTGTAGGCTAAAATGGCAGAATCTGCCTGCTGCTGTATAAAATCTTTTAACTACCATTTATTTTAGCATCATGGCATGTGCAAATTCCTGCTGCTCAGTTAAGGGACCAGCTTCACAACTGGGGTAACAATCTGTGGCTACAGCACTGCATCACAATGCAGCAAATGCATTTTCCACATTAACCAAACATGACAGCTGACGCGATTTCTAACCATGCAAGATGTCGGAAGTCATCAAAAATTCACATCAGAGTAATTGCAGTAGCTTGGGTCGCCGGGGGTGGGGGGAGGGTGGGGGGGTGGAGTATCATAACATTTCTTGCCTACATGTTGTCTCTCCCCCTCTTAAATCTTAACTTGGTACAGTCCGTTAACAATAAAATACCCTTCTGTAACCTATAAACTGTTACTCCCATCAGTTCGTGCCTTCAAACTGATGGCTGACTTCTCTGAATTTGTGTAGAGCAGAAGGAATGATGATGCTGTGCCCTGGGGGCTGCAAGGCACTCTTTTCCAAGGGGCCCTGCAATCTCATTGTCTAATTGGACCCTTTAGTGCTTCAGTCATGTCAACATTTGCAGGGTGTTCTCTTTTCCTTTTTCTTCTTTCTCTCTCTCCTCTCTTCTCTCTTCCTACCCCTCCTTCCCCACCCCCCTCCACTTTTGGCTGTTCAGAGTGGGAAAAACTTGAGCACTGGCTCTAACAGAGCTCATCCCACATACAAGGAATGGAAGAGCTGCAGTGACCAACAGCAGCCACCGGTCTGGAACTCCTTAAATTTGAGAGCTGCAGGTAGGATTGCCTTTGCCTGTATTTTGTAAAGAAATGAAGATAAATGCACCTAGTAAATAGAGTGACAGCATGTTGTAGTACCTCTGAAAGACAGGGTCTTGGTCTGTTTAAAATGTTCAGAAAAATTCAGAGGCATTTAACTCGTTTGATAGAAAAAAGTACTTGATTCTCCTGAGAATTGTTCAGATTTGTGCCTTGTCATTCTAATATTTTTGTTTAAAAAAAAATCTGTTGGGTGGGGCAGAGTGGTATTTGCTTAAAGATTTAAATGGTCATGTAGGATTTTTGCAGACTTCATCTTTAAGTAGTACATAGTGCGGACTTTCTTTAGGATTCTTTTAAAAAGATGCATGTGAACTGCAATTCTTATTTGAGATAAAATATTAAAGTAGAATTTCTTTGCATTGCTAAAACCAGATCCTTCTTTGGGATTGTAGATGACTCTGTGTGTGTGTGTGTGTGTGTGTGTGTGTGTGTGTGTGTGTGTGTAGGATACCTTACCAAGGAATTCAGTCATTTATATTTTGTTACAGGGAAAAAGTACTATTAGAATTAGAGATATCTGGAATTATCTCCCAGGAAATGCTTTAGCATAAGGCTTTACATGAAAAAGAAATAGTAACATCAAAGATGTGGATTCTTAAAGTTACTTTTTAAAATTCATCCTCAGAAGAGTATGCTATGAGTCCTTTAAATATATTTCAGATTGTTTGGTGTAGAGAATGTGATTTGTATAAGTGAAATGAAAACTTCCTAAGTCATGCAAGCATTATCCAGAGGGTAATAAAATTGTAAATGTTGCCTATAACACTTTTAATGCCTTGAGTAATATCAGAGATAAAATGCTTTTAATTCAGCATTAAAAAGCAGCTTTCTTGTTGTATATGCATATTACAGTGATGTATAGCTTTTTATCGCAGGAATGTATTTGTATCATGGGACCAGTAAGGTCTGGACTTCTTTCCTCAATGGGGACTTGGAAATTGCTCACCTAGTTGAGAGATTTAGCTGCCTTCTGAGGTGTGGGACTTACTGTACTCTTAACAATAAGAAGACTTGAGGAGCTGTCAAGTGGGGAATGGAGGAGGGCTGCTCAGGGAAGGGAGAGGGACTGAGAATTTAGCTTGTCTGGGTGTTGGAGGTCTGGATTTACCCAAGACCAGGATTCCTTTAAAACTCTGACCCAGTGCAGCATTGCAAAGAATTGATTTCTGAGATGAGACAATGAGCTGTGGTTTGCATTTTGTAAAGATGGAGGAAACCTCTCACACTGACCCTGTATGGGAGATGACTCAATTATCCATGCCCGGTACAGTTGCAAATTATTTTCCTTTGTCTGAAGTGGGTGGATGCCAGCGCCTTCATCAGAGCTCCTTAATTTAATGTATGGAAAATGTCTCAGCCACCATTTTTAACAATTAGCTGTATCACGGTTGAGGTGAGCTGGGTTCTGAAGGCAGCTGCAGGGCCATTTCATTTACATTAGGTCTGTGCCACCAGAGCTTTGTTACTATAAAACTCAGCAATGAATTTGCAGACTGCAGACAAGAGTTCTCTAGGAGGGTGGAGAACGTTCCCTGGAAGAAAATGGAATCCTTTTGTCTACAGTAAGTATTTCTCATACTTATATAGCTGTGAGAGGTTGAAAAATTGCCTGTGGTTGAATGGGCAAAACAGACTTTAAAATGAATGCTGCAAATGCTAAAGGTGTAACAAAGGTTCTTGGATATGTTCTTTTATGTATGTGTTAGAAACCAAGTGTGATATATATACTTGAAATAGAGGTTTTATTGAAGATTTTAACACATGCTTTTAATTAACTATGCATTGTTAATTTAAGGTAATGAGAGGTATGAATTTATCACTAGTCAAAGATGAAAATGACACTTGAGAGAAAAAAGAAATCTAAATATGGTATATTTAAAAGAGTTCAGGATTCTTTTCACTGTCTTTTACAGTCAGTTTATTTTTCCATTCCTAAAGAAAATTGCTGGATTTTAGGTGGTTTTTGTTGCTGTTGTTGTTTATTTTTAAGAACATATTTTCATGATCTGTGTAACAGCCAGAAAAAATGTTTTAACAAGATAAGATTTTGCCCTAAAAGATCAATAGATTGGGGCTTTCATTCACTAATGAGGATAATTTTTAGTGCCTTCTGTTTAATTTCACTTCACAGCTACTTGTGGAAAACTCTTGTTTGTAATTGTAAGCTTAGAAATCTTGATTTTTAAAATTAATTGGATTTGACTGGGCTAATTCCTTTGTTTCTTCATGCTGTTACTTAGAGGAAACAAGTAGATTTTAACTTTGATTTGTGTGTTTATCTTTTTAAAGGCACTTAACCCTCAAGATTTATAGTAAGTGTATATTTACAGTAAACTGTACCATGAAGAATTTGCTCAAAAGGCCTTAGTAGCTATTCCAGGAGATGAATCTTCACAGAATGGTTATTGGAGAAACCTTTTAACTTGATATCAAATTTATAAAACCAGCTGTTCTTCCAGGTCTGGTTGCACTAGCTGTTGTTTACCGTATTCACCAAGTGCTGTTTTCTAATTAATAGATGCTCTTGAAACTAGAGGAGAGGAGGATTTTCACATCAGTCTTTTCATTGAAATCGGAAGGCTCAGTTGTCCTGTTTAGAATCCTACAAAGATTCCATAAAGCTTGCAGAAATCTTATTTATGCTTGCAGCATAAAAGCCTAGATCTCTGTATATTCTTTTAACCCCAAGAGGGACATTTCATATATTAATTGTTTAGATATATGGTATATAGACACATAAAATGAAAAAGGAGTCTTCCTCCTTCGATTTTACAAGGCTTGCACTCGAAATAAAAGTGTGAGGGCAGCAATTTAGAACTCCATTTTACTTGCAGCTTTGCGGGCATAAAATGTTCGGTTGGATGGCATGAGCGGTGTCAGCCTTCCTTTGAAATTTTTACACTAACACTTGGTGGGAGCTTCTGGCCAGATTTTCTTTCTCTGGTTTAGGGAGGCTGTGTAGCAGGTGCTCAGGGAGACAGCAGAGGCCCGGGTGCTTCTCGTTGTCTTTGCCTCCACCATGGTCTTCTCAAGTTGGGCTGCTGGGAAGAGGCTCTCCTTTCTGGTACTTGTAGGGGTTTCCCAAATTGCCTAACTCTAAGCTCGTCAGTTTTCTCATGAAATTTTAGCCTGGCTGGTAGTAAAGAGTCAGGGGATGGCTCTTTTTGCTACCAAAAAAAAAAAAAGTGTATTCATAGCAAATCTTTGAATGCTCTGGCAGTGAGTGGCATAATGTAGATAAGCAAGCCTGCCTGCCGGGCCCGCTAGGACTCACCGTGGTGGCACTAAGATGGCAGTGAGGAGGAAAGGAAATGGCGGCACCAGGAGCTCTGACAGAGGTGACCGCACGTGACTTATCTTCCTTCAGCCTAGTTTGAAGTCACCCTAGTAACACTGTCTTGCCAATTTGCAGCAGCTACTTTTTATTCTGTTAGAAGTTAGAAATTTTGAGATGTTCCTGAAGTAAAGACTTAGTTAGCATTTATATCTAGATAGCTTCCGAAGAATGCTCTTAAGAAATTGTTGGCAAATATGAGTAAAGTGAAATTTTAAACAGATATTTTATATCAGCACTTCTGCAGTTCCTTGCTTTGTGCTTCCTTCTTTTTTTTAAATGTAGAAACGTACTCGTTCCAGTGTAAGATGGATATTCAGAAAACAGAAGACAGGAAGCTGCTCCTTTATGCAAGATGAAACTAGCATTCCTATGAGAACGTTATTCATGTTTGATTCTGATTTTCATTCTCATTCTTTGTGGGTTTGGTAATTTTATGTATAAAATATATGCCTGCTGCTTTCAAAACCAAAATTGATTGTATTTCTTTTGTGGTTCAAGGTACGGATTATTTTGGAAATGACAGTGCTAATTTCTTACCTGTTCCCACCTGTCATGGAGTTGGAATGTCTGGAGCTGGCCTTAGAGTTTTTGTAGTACAGTCAGCTCATCTTACAGTTGGGCGAAGCAAGGTTTACTGTAGTTAAACAACCTTTCTCAAGGTCACACATCTAAATCCAGGCCACCTAACTCCTGGTCTGTGCTGTGCCTCTGTCTGCATTTGACTCCATCTTTCTTTTTGTGGGTTTACTGGTGACCGATAGATCTATGGGTTGAGCTTGCCAAAATGACTCATTGAGCTGTGTACGGAGTCTTCCTGGGCCTGTGTGATAGTAGATGATATGCATTTATCACTTATAAACAAACATTTAAAAATAAGATATACTCCCTAGCTGGTTTGGCTCAGTGGATAGAGTGTTGGCCTGCGGACTGAAGGGTCCTGGGTTTGATTCCGGTCAAGGGCATATACCTCGGTTGCAGGCTCCCGGCCCTGGTCGGGGGTGGGGGGTTGGTGGTCGGGGGTGGGGGTTTGGGGGTGGGGAGTGTTTGTGGGGGGGGGGGGGGTGGAGCAGGAGGCAACTAATAGATGTGTGTCTCTCACATCAGAGTTTCTCTCTGTCTCTCCCTCTCTCTTCTACTCTCTCTAAAAATCAATGAAAAAATATCCTAAGACGAGGATTAAAAAAACAAAAAGAAGATATACCTGCAGGTCAAGTTTTCCAGTCCATTGTGTTTGGCTTGACATGAAGGGCGGAAAGTCTCCTGGGAGGGGCATGGGCGTCACAGTCATCTGTTCTGAGCAGGGATGGATTGGTGTTCTGATGTGCCCTTTAACTCTGGGCGGGAGGGTGCCACGGTGCAGGGTTTAGCCCCCCCCCTCCTGTATGGATGGGCTGGGTGAAAGGCCTTAGCTCCCTGTCAGTTTCGGGCAATTTGTATTTGAAAAATGGTCTCGCCCTCTCTCCTCCTGTTGCTTGTGTTTGTCACTCCCGCTAAGCAGTGTTTTGAGTTGTCTTGTACCCGTGGTGACATTGGTGAGTGGTTCATCCTGCAGGATGACAGGGTAAAGTTAGCTCTGACAGGGTGAAGTCAGAACGTTTTCAAACTTAATGAAGGTTTTGGAGAGAGTGTGAAACCCCAAGTACTGTTAGCAGAGGAGTGCCATGACAAATTACATTTAAGACAGTGGGAAGCTATAAAAGGGAAGGACTCTTGTTTGTTTTTCTTGTTTGATTTACTGGTCTCCAGACAAATACATTAAAATAAAAAAAGAATTTCTGAGCTAGAAGAAACTGCAGGAAAACCAGAGTGCCCTTTGCTGTGACAGCCATGATGATCAGTGCTCCAATCCCATCAGCATAAGCTGTGCTGCATCGCGGGAGGAGCTGTGATTTTTGACTGCAATGTACATGACTGACACCGTGTACCAGCAGGGAATTAATGTGGCACGTGGCGCCCAAACGTTGTCTTGACTAGTAGCGCTCCTGGTGCTTGCTAAATAGAGCTCGAGGCTTAACCCTGAGCTCTGTAGAAACCAGCCTGGCAAGAACAGCTTAGCTCCCACCTGACGGCCTGGGAGACACGCCTTCTGCTATCTGCCCTTCTTACAGCCCCAAGTCTGGCTTTTGTTTCCTGACCTCAAAGGGAAAAGATACTAGATTTGACAAAACAGGGGATCTATGGGTTTGTTGGTTAAAAAAAGAACACAGGGTTGTTTTAATGAGTTGTCCTAGAGTGGGTTTGGGGGGCAGTGGGAGGGGATGTTGGCCACAATAAAGGCCAGTATTGATGCACTTCCATTTCTTTTATACTGCAATGCAGTTAGTACCCAGAGTTCTTTGAATGTGGACTAATCCATCTTCAAGATGGAAATCAGTTCCTCAAAGACATATTAAAGCATTTTTTATTGTCCCTTAATGTATCCTCCTTAACTTTCCATCACGTTGGAGTGGCTATGGCATTAATGTTATAGATTTGTGCGTACCTTTGGGTGAGGAAAGGGTTCTGCTGCTGCTCTTTGAACCCAAGCATACTTTGGCACACTGCAGTGTTCCATTTGCAAGCTAGATCGGAAAGTTTTCTCTTCAGAATCTTCCCTGATCTTGTGTCCCCCAAAATTAGCCCTAGCAAGTATGTTGGCTTGGGGTGGGAGGTAACAGGGAGAAGATAAAATGCTTGGAGTTGCTGTCCTTGCTTTCTCCCATGGGGCCACCTCTGCAGTCTGGGAGCAGTTGGCTGGCTGCGGTCCCTCTCCCTTTCTTGGCTCCTAGTGTTCCTGCGCCCCGAGCCCCCCAGCCCCACCCCAGTTCCAGGAGTGGAGTGGTGGAGAGAGAGGATGGCCGGCACAAGCCCAGCCCCTGCAGCTTGGTACTCTGCTGCATCATGGCCCCTCTCGCTAGGGTGCAGGCTCCGGCTAATTTCTTCTGAAGTGGTGAGGTATTAGCATTGAGAAATCACAGCCTCTCCCCAGACCTGGTGACCAGCAGGGAGAGCTGCTTACTGGCCCTGGAAGATTATTTCAGGGCTCCTTGGATTTGGGAGGATGGGGAGTTCTGCTGAAAAGCATTTCCCCCACTGGTGCCCAAATGACTATCATTTATTATTTTACTCATTTATATTATTCCCTTACTACTTGGAGTTCTCCACATGGAGTCTCCTACCCATTGACTGAGCTGGATAGATTGCCTCTCTTTCCCAGACAGCCAGAGATAGGTAGCAGATAACAGGAATGCCCTGGGCCCCCTAAAAGGGGCTGATACGGTATTGCAGCAATAGCACAAGAGATTTAAATGGCCCTCCCAGGGATGCAGCCCTAGCCTGATGCCTTGTTGTAGAAATAAGAAGAGGCACCTAGTACTGGTAGTTATGTGCCCACATTTTGTTGACAAAGGAGGTGTGCTACCTCCTCCCCTGTACCCCTTCCTACTGTATCACAGGAATGGCATATCTCCATTCTCAGTGATGACTTTCCCTTCTGGGTCATTTCTTTACCCAATGCTGAAAATCTTGGAAAGTTGGTGTGTGGTTTTTTTTTTTGCTATGATTTCCTTTCTTCCTCCCTCCTTCCCTCCCTCCCTCCCTTCCTTTCTTCCTTCCTTCCATTTTTGTTGGGATGGGGAGGATAATAGGGAGGGGTCACAGAAGGCACTTAGATGGACTCACATGAATGGCTTTCTCAAAGGCAGGTGGCTTTTTCTAGAAGGCTCAGGTGAGTGGAATTGTGTCATGGCTGTATTGGCATGCCCGTGAAGGGACCAGGCGTGCCAGTCAGTATACTTAAGTCAGAATGCTGCCCATAAGGCCATAGGCAGGTCCCGGAGGAGGCATTTCTCTGAGCCGTGTATTCTTGGGTGTAGAATTTTCTTGCACACGTTGAGTTTTCTTCAGTCTGAGAATTTGTAGACCATCTGTAAACCAATTTGAGTTATGGAGAGCAAATGATTCATTTTGCCTTAATGGACCCAAATCCATCACATAGGTTTGTGACCCTTTGTTTAGCCCAGGAGCAGAAACCATGTACAAAATGGGACCCTGCAGCTTGGCAGTGACAGATGGCCTGGTGCCCATGCAGCGCCGTGTTATAGAGCCAAGGTCTGCCACCTGTGGCTCCAGAGCTGCCTGCGGGCCGAAGGGTATGAAGAGCTGGCAAATGGTGGGACTCCACAGCCACTCTTGCAGCGTCTGCTGCCACCTGCTGCATGAGAGCAGCGAGGCTTTTGCATAAGTGCACAGTGAGGAATCATACTGCAGCATTAAAAATGGATTACAATTGGTGATGTCAGCTCTGCCAGTTTAGCATTGCTTTCTGCAGGGGTAGTTTTGAAGATAGATATTTTAATTCAATCTGTAAACAAATTATTTAAATATTTATTTACTTATTGCAAAAAACAAGCAGTGGGACTTACTCTAAATATCTAAGTGGGAGAATAAAGCCTTGATTTGCTATTCAGTCTGTATTCCTTGCAAAAAAGGAGATCCAGTCTCTCGTGGGCCTTTTTTAAAAAAAAAGAATACATTTTTATTGATTTCAGAGAGAAAGGGAGAGGGAGAGAAAGATAGAAACATCAATGATGAGAGATTCATTGATCAGCTGCCTCCTGCACGCCCCCCACTGGGGATTGAGCCCGCAACCCAGGCATGTGCCCTTGACCGGAATCAAACCTGGGACTCTTCAATCTGCAGGCCGACACTCACTGAGCCAAACGGGCTCGGGCTCTCATGGGCCTTTTAAGCTGACATCTTATGTATTCTTATTTTATTACATTAAATATTGGTCTAAGATAATAACCAAACATGCTATAAACAATGTAAAAGTTTCCCAAATCCTGAAAATGCCCTGGTTTTAAAATTTCTCTCTTCATCTTGTGGGTTTTATCAACAATGAACATCTCTTCCGCCTGAGAAATTCCTTGAGGTGCTCTCTGCAGGCACCACAAAGGGAGCTAATGAAAGAGTGTCCACACCATCTGATAAGCCCAGGGCTCCCACGGCCGCACGGTTTCTGTGTGCTCATCTGAAAACAGTATCTCGCTTTGTCCTTCCTCACTTTCTCCTTAAGTAACAGTTTACCTTCGTGAACATTTCACCCAGGAGAAGGTTGCAGAAGAGGTCATTCGTTCAGAAATTGGGAAGAACGTTTGGAAGAGGTTAAGGGAGTAGGCTTTTTCCTGAGAAGGAGCTGAAGCAAAAGAATGGATAGAACTCACTCTGTCTTTAGGGAAATTGGACACGTCTCCGTTCACCGCCTAAAGATCTAATGAATACTTACAGTGCGTGTTGGAATTCTTGTTTCATCTTGGAGCAGACCCTCTTCATTATTCTGTGTTTGTTTTTTAAGTTTATTTTTTTTCTCTGCTTATTTTTCTCTCCATCTCATTGCTGTCCTAGCTATGGCTTGTATCTCGGCAAGGTTATTGTGAACCACGATGACCATTTTCTACTGTTACTGCTTTCAATGGTTAATATTATTTGATTTGGAATGTTGGTTACAGGTTTCCTATTTTGTATATAGTGTATGTGTTAAATGAGAGAGGATACAAGACTTTTATTGCACCCACCATGTGTTTTTATCTTATGTCAGATTCCTTCTGGCACAAAGGCTGGCCTGCTGTGGGTGCCTCACTTTCAGTTTTGACAGCGTGGATTGCCATTTGGTCTCTTGAAGAGGAAGAGACATCGAATGGCCTTTTGTGTTTTTGAGAGCCATGTAAACTGGCTTTTGCTTTGTGGGGCCACTTTAGACTCATTATTTTATCTTTTTCCATTTTATTTTTTAATACTGATCAGGAAACGTGTGTTCTTCCATTCAAACCGTTTATGTAACTAACAAATCACTTCTCTGTAGTAGGTGGGAAACAGACCTGTGAAAGGATCAGTGCCGGCTTTTATTGCCGTGCTACTTTCCTCACTGAAGCGCATACTGAAATTTTTCTCACAGAGACCCTTATTTCTTACAGTTTTCACTTTTGGAAAGCAAATAAGCTAAGAGAATTTGGCCATTTGACAAAAACAAACATCCTTTTGCTCATTCTCTTTTTCTGCAGTAGGCATTAGCTGCCACTTGTCTTCCGGAACCCAGAGTCTGCAAGATGATTAAAAATTGTGCATTTTCATGCCCATCTTTCTCAACCTGAGCTATTTTAAAGCCAGTTTGGCTGCCAGGTCCCTGAGATGTGACCATACATTTGTTAGGCGAATTGACTTACCTTGTGGTTACATTCTGGGTTGTTCTCAGCCAGTATACATTGCAAGGCAGCCCACTTCCTCTGTTAAAGATGGAACACGTAACTGAGGATATAGCTTGGACAGATGTACGGTGTTTATTGTTCCATGGCAATAAATATTAATATTTTGGAATGCTACAGAGTTGACATTTAGAGCAGTAATTTCCAGCTTTTTTGCCTGTGACCCGTAGTAAGAAATACATTTTACACAGTGATCCATTTCATACATACTAGTACACATAAGTATATGTAATTGAAAGAAGTTCCATAACACAGTATTTACCCCTACCAAATATCTCTGTACTACTCTATTTCATTTAAAAAGTTGCTGGTTGATTTTGTGACCCAATTATGGGTCCTGACCTACATTTTCAACAACACCGTTGTAAAGAAATGCCAAAAACTTTACTATGTGAAGTAGGAGGAAGAAAGGAATAAATAAATAAATAAATAAACAATGCAAGCATAACATCTGTTTATCCACTGTGAAAAGTTGTTAGAAAATTTGTATTTTAAGTCTGAGTTTTGCTACTTACAAACCAGGTGATCTTAAATATCATTTGTGTGTTGGTAGAAGCTCTAGAAACCATCAACAGTTTTTTAAATGTTTAATCTATTTTTTAAATTAAGGAACGTTTTTTAATTTTTCAATTGCAGTTGACATACAGTATTATATTAGTTTCAGATTAGACAGTTATATAATTTACAAAGTGATCACCCCGATAAGTCTAGTACAAACCTATATTAAGAACACACTTTGAAGTATGGTCCAGTTAAGTAGTATTGAGAGACAGTCTAGGTTAAAGGTGAGGACTATAACCAAAGGTGTGTAACAAAGATGTAGAATGCAGTAATCCCCATACCCATGTGGGTTAGCTCCTATTAGTACTGGTTTAAGGGTTAGTATTCTCTGAGCCTTCAGCTTCATCATCTATAAAGAGTAACTAATAACTGATGAAGAAAACCAATTTAAGGCTATTTTGCTCCCCTCCTGAACTCTCCTTTTAGAGATAAAAAGGTTTTTCTTTGAAGATTACTATTCCCTAAGTATCTCAGAAACAGTTGGTCTCTTGAGAGTTAAAACTCTTGAGAGTTAAAATTCTGCCACTGCCTCTTCCTGGTGGGGAACCCTTGGTCACATTAAATGCCAAAATCTGTTTCTTACCTATAAAATGGAGTGGAGGGGAAGGGGGAAGAGTAGGGGTGATCATGTCTACTCTTTCATTTGTTAAAAGATTAGCAATAAGCCGAGGCCGGTTTGGCTCGGTGGATGGAGCGTTGGCCTGCGGACTGGGGGGTCCCGGGTTTGATTCCGGTCAAGGGCATGTACCTGGGTTGCGGGCACATCCCCGGTGGGGGATGTGCGGGAGGCAGCTGGTCGATGTTTCTCTCTCATCGATGTTTCTGGCTCTCTGTCCCTCTCCCTTCCTCTCTGTAAAAAAAAAAAAATCAATAAAGTATATTAAAAAAAAAAAGATTAGCAATAATGTCTTTGAATTGCTTAGAGCAGTGTCTGACCCTTAACTGCTTCCTGAAGGGGAGCTATAACATGTTAGAGAAAGCTTGAAACCAAAACCCATCCAAGGAGCCAGTTAGAAGAGGTTCTGTTTCCAGGACTCTGGCTGTGAGGAGCAGTATACAGATGGGGACGTCAGGAGTAGTTATCTCACCTTGCAGGCCTGCAGATGTTCATGGAATGTTCCTTATTGAGTAGGGCTACAGTAGAAGGGTTGGGTGGGAGCCTATGAGCAATTAAAATGTGCTTGTTGGCAAGAAGAGGGGATGTTAGTGATGAGGGTCACAGGTAGATCACTGGCATCTCCGCATGGAAGGTTGGGCCTTCTCTATGACCAGGGGTCTTCACTGTGGCCGGGAGCCCCACCCAGTGAGAGAGGGCACCTCCCTTCATACCCAGCTCACCTCTCCAGAAAACCCATTTATGATAGGTTCTAAAAGTATCTATCTGGGATGAGAGGTGTCTCACAGGACAGTTGGAAGAAAGGAACACAGGTGGAAAAGGGAAGTTGAGGAAGAGATCTGTGGGAAGCATGGGCTGAGGCAGGTATTTTTCTGCCCAACTTTTTCATTCTTTAATTTGTTATGTTTCTTGTTGTCCTTGAAAAGAAACAGACTGCCACTAGATGGTGCACAGATCCAGCCGTATTCTGACTATAAATTTTAAGGTTCTTTTCAAAAGATAGTCACCAAAAATGTGTTGTTTTTAAAAATAAAATGTGACTTGTAGCCTATTTTAGTGTTTCATTTTAGAAAGGAATAAAAGATAAAAAATTCAAATTCTCTATCTTTTGTGAGCTCAGTTTATGCTGAAGAGAAAGCCTAATTGTGGAGGTACATAATGGTAATACTTTAAGGAAGAAAATAATCTGCCCAGAGCAATATCTTTTCTTCTTCTTCTTTTTCTTTCTTAACTACTACTTGAAATTTCATTTCTTAAAAAACTTTTAGAATTGTCTTACAGTATGTTGCTTTAAAGCAAATGTGTCTGTTGTTTTGCACTTGTGTTTTAATGGTGTATATGTGTATGTGGGTTATATGTAGACATGGGTGCAGTCAAAAGAATGGGATAGGCTGGTCATTGATTGAGAAGAGCAGAGGAAGCCCAGTGAGGGGGGGCAGTTGGCATAGCCCCTCCCACCCCAACCAAAAAGAATAAAATAAGACCAGGCCTAATCAGGTAGTGGTTATTACCCTCCTGGCACCCTCCCCCGATGTGACAATTGCTTCCCTTAGCAGCAGCCGCCATGATAAGGTGCATCGAAGCACAGTCTGCGTCTGCTCTTTGTTCAGGACCAGCATTCAGTGACAGTGGCTCCATAGCTGTGTTTAGCAACTGTGACACTAAAGCCAAAGGCCACTCAAGAAGAGAAATTCACAAGAAGGGTTTGTTGACTTGATGTAGTCATGTGCTGTGAAGGCTATAAACAAAGTTCATTAAAATCCTTCCCATCACTTGTGTCTGGCTCCCCTGCCATGGCCAGATCATGGCCACAAACTGCCCACTTCTACATGGATAAACGGCATCCTAGCTGTTTGTGCTCTGGTTTATTGAGGCCATTTCAATGTAGGCAAGTAACTGTGTGCATATTAAACCAAACTGGGCTGTCTCCTCCTCACCCCACCTGTATTAAACAAGTAGCGGATGTCATCAGGCTTGAAATAGGGAGCACATGTGGCAAAACCCCAGCAGCAATGGTAAAGAAATGAATTTTTGGGTATCCCAGCCATTGACAAACAAGTGAAAAATATCCAGGCAAGTAGATAGCGATGGCTTCCTCAGTGTTAGGAAGAAATGGAAGAATTAATTGAAAGCAACAGAGAAATAAACAAACAGATAAATAATAAATAAATAAATGTTCTAGGCATGAAATAAATGGTCTTTTCATAAAGAAAAGGAAGGAAGGAAGGAAGGAAGGAAGGAAGGAAGGAAGGAAGGAAGGAAGGAAGGAAGGAAGGAAGGAACATTAGAGGCACTGTGACTTGCTGTGTAGCCAAACCTATGTCTATATCTATAATATGAGCCATTTAAGAATTGAAGGACACTCCTGGCTGTTCACATTGTATGTTTATAGGACATGAGACTTTACACTACTGTTCCATGGGGACTTTACCTTCTGACAATCATCATGTGCTCCCAGAATGAAAGAAACTAGGAAACATCTATTTTAAAAAATCTGCTTTGATATTTTTTGAGTTCAGAGTCTTCTGAGGGTTAAGGTGGGCAGGATACCTGTCCTGTATGGTACTTTTCTTTTCCTTCAGTGTACTTTTGGTGTTTGGAAGGTTAATTTGAACCTAAGTTGTGTCATTTCTCCCCCTTTCACAGGGCTTCCTAAAGAATGAGAAGGACAATGCCCTGCTGTCGGCCATTGAGGAGTCGCGGAAGAGGGTAAGAAACGAGCCTAAGTGTAGATGTACAGCTGTGGGGAGGGCGGCCTTGTGTACCGGGAGCAGGTGCTGGAAGCTGGAGCCTGTGCCCAAGGCCCAGCACTCCTCCCTAGACAGTGAGCTCCTCAGTTCTGCAGGAACTGTTTTTCAGGAAAACATCATGCTTGTACCTCCATGTGTATTTAGTGACCGAAATGCATCTGAAATTGGACTATCGATTAATTATTAAATTAATCTTAAAATGGAAGGGCCACACAATTCTTTGGTTTCATTGTTATAGGAAAAAGTGGTATTTTGGTTTCTACTGAATCAGCAGTTCAGAGAGGCAATTGTGATCATTGATAATTTTCCTCAATTTCTTTTTCTTTTATCACCCAAGTTGACTTTCTATGCTACCTTTTATTATTATTTGTATTATAGTTGACATATATTATGTTAGTTTCAGGTATTCAACATTTATATTCCTTATAATATCACCACAATAAATCTGGTAACTGGTCACCATAGATATTTATTACAGTAATATTGACTATTTTCCCCATGCTGTACATTACATTCCTATGACTTTTAAAAAAAATACTTTTATCGATTTCAGAGAGGGAAGGGAGAGGGAGAGAGAAATAGAAACATCAATGATCAGAGAGAATCATGGATCGGCTGCCTCCTGCACGCCCCCCACTGGGAATCGAGCCCACAACCCGGGCATGTACCCTTGACTGGAGTTGAACCCAGGACCCTTTAGTCCGCAGGCCGATGCTCTATCCACTGAGCCAAACCAGCCAGGGCCTGTGACTTTTTTTTTTAATAACTGGAGGTTTGTACCCTGTTTCTGTATCTATGAGTCTGTTTCTGTTTTATTTCATTTGTTTTCTTAAATTCCACCTATAAGTGTAATCACATGATATTTCTATATCTGTCTGTAATACTCTCTAGGTCCATCCACATTGTTGTAAATTGCAAGTGTTTTTGTTTTGTTTTTTAATTTTTATTGATTTTTAGAAAGAGAGGAAGGGAGGAGACAGAAAGATGAAAGAGAAACATCGAAGAGAGAGAAAGAGATGAGAGAAAACATCAACCAGTTGTCTCTTATATGCACCCTGGCTGGGGATTGAACCCAAAACCTAGGTATGTGCCCTGATTGGGAATCGAACCCATGTCCTTCTGGTGTAAGGGACAATGCTCCAACCAACTGAGCCACACTGGTCAGGGCAAGATCTCATTCTTTTTTTTTAAGCTCTTATTCTTTATGCTGCCTTCTACATTAATGATTTCTCCACGCTCTTGAAAAAACAAAACAAACTAGCTTGACCCTTGAAAGAGTAGTGAATAAGTCAGCCAGGGCAGCCATTACAAGTGCAGCAATATTTTGCAACAAGCATTCCCTCAAAATACTCAAAAGGTCGCTTATTTTACTAACATGTGAGTTATTGCTCCTTGTTTCTGACAAGGACTAAAAGATAAAATCCTTTCCAAAACTTCCCATTATTGAGTAAGATATTTTCAGGCCACCGGAGTCTTTTGGGGAGGGAGGAGGAAGGCTATCAATTATGTGGAGTTGATTCTACAAGGGCAGTTTGTCTCCCAGTAGAGGGTGCATCTGCAAAGGTGAGTAGGGGTGAAAGAGAGCTTTGTTTTGCGGTTTACTTATATAAAACTAGAGGCCCGTTTCGCAAAGATTCACGCAATAGGCCTTCCTTCCCCTGGCTGCCGGCACTGGATTTCCTCCGGCACCCGGGACCCAGGCCTTCGGTCCGGCTGCAGCGGAGAACCCAAGCCTATTCAGTCTTCAGTCTTCAGTCGTCTTCAGCGCTCGGGCTGGAGCCTGAGGTCTTTGCTCTGCGCCTGTGTGTGCAAATTAACCTGCCATCTTTGTTGGGTTAATTTGCTTACTCATCCTGATTGGCTGGTGGGCATAGTGGAGTGATGACTAATTTACATATTTCTCTTTTATTAGTGTAGATAATCCTTATATCAAGTGAAATACATTTCTGTTTTATTTATGTAAAAAAGAATAAAGTGAAAAAAAGCTGCTTCTCAGTGTGCTTTATTAAAACGTTCCACGCAGGTACAAGTGTCTCGGTGGGGTTGCTGTGAGAGAGGGCAGCAGGGGGCTCGCTAGCTCTAATTTATAAGAAAATGTTCCAAAGGACTGACATGTTTAATTATCAGAGTAAAATGCCCTAAAATGTTATTAATTATATTTTTGGCAACAGTACTTATTTCTAGAAATAGAGACATTCACTTGATTCGGATTTGAAAATATTTTTAAAAAATTTGTTTTTTGTTCACACTTTGATTGAGCCACCAACTTTGATTCTCCTGCTATAAAGGACCAATAAATTAAATTAGGATTTCGAATGCTACTGAGCCTTATTAATCCACTTACCCTATGTTTCTGGAATTGGCAGTCTCTGAACATTGTGTCATACTGAGACTAAATGTGCAGCCAGCCAAAACATTTAAGTGACATACCACAGTGCAAAATGTGTGCATATGTGTTTGTGAGGGAGATGTTCCGCTGTCGGGAGCCAGCGGGGGGAGACCTTTCCCCTGGCCGGACACTGGGAAATTGCCATTAAGCAGGAGTCCTTTTTCAAACAATGGCTGAGTGGCTTCCTGGCATTTTGGTGGTAATTTCATGTTTGAATAACGTGCCAATGTCCTGCTGAAATGCCAAGAAAAGAAGCTACAAAACCACAAATGTGTCCTATCTTTTTCCATTTGGTGCATCCCAGCAAAAACAGAACAACATTATCAGAACATATGTAGAGCGTCTAAAAGCCAGCAACAGCTCAATAATAAGCGGGTGTGAAGTCAAGGCATATTGCCCTCTTCCCTTTATGAAAAGGGGTTTGAGTGCTCCCCACCTGTTCTCAATTCAGTTGCCCAGTCTTCTCCCTGCCTTCCTTTCTTAACTGTGTTCAAAGAGCTGTATTTCCACACATAACTGCTTCGACATTTTCTGTGGTTTGTCCTGCCTTCTTTTAATTTTAGACCTTTGCATGCCCTTCCTGGTCATTCCTTCTTCTTCTCTTGGGTTTCTTTCCTCTTTGATCCTATTCCCTGCACCCACCTTGCCTCCAACCCCCACTGTCCTCTTCTCATAGTTTTTAGTTGCGTAGCTCTGTTGATTTTCGCATGGGCTCCCCTAGTTGACATTCCTCTTTGCACCTAATCCATCATGTGGATCTAAAGGGAATAGGCTGGAATAGGGCAGATGGGTGGCTGATCATTCCTGATTAGCCCACAAATTGGATGTTCCATTATCTCTAATGTAATTAAGATAAGCTGGGGGCGGCATGGTCAAGGGAAGAGAATTTTAATGTTGGACCATTCATTTATATTTGCAGCTCCTTATCACACTAATGATGAATGGAACCACAGTGCTGTTTATTCAGGTTGTGGGGTTGTTTCTAAATGAGTAGCTGGCATACCTCTCAGATCTATCCGAGGATTTGAGCCCAGAAAGCTGCCAGTTTTCAGAGTACATCCTGTATTCAAGACCCAAGAGTTCTTGGCACACAGGTGGGCAGCCTGATTAATGGGATGGTTAATCCCCACTTGTTGTCACTCTGACCCTTACATGATGCTGGAAGTCGGCTCCCACCATCCTCATCAGCAGTATCTCTGGATGGTGCACTGTCTGTTTTCTTCAGTTTCCTTTCCTACTCTGCCATTCTTGTCCTTGAGAAAGACTCTTGTGTATGTCCTGGGTTAGTGCCACAGCTTCATCAGTGCCTCACTGGCTGTTGTGAGCTTGGAAAGCCTTGCCCCACCCTCCTCCTTATTTCTACACACCCTGGTCCTCGTGCCTCGTGGTCCTCCATTGTCCTTTGCTGAGAGAGGCTCAAGGCCGAGGAGGTGGTTGTCTGGCCACTCAATAGGAAGAATTTTAGAAGAAATTGAGATTCACTTGTACACTATTTCTGGATATTTTCTAGGGAAACCCCCCTTCTCGCCTCTACCTCTCTGTTCTAACATACTTCTCGCTATTCAAAATATACAGTTTTCACGTATAAGTTCATTAATGTAACAAGAGAAAGATTTTTCTTTAACTACTTTTTCAGTCCAGGCTAACTGGCTGGAGTGGTCCATTCCGCCTGACTCTCTGAAGAAAACGAGGTGGGACACTGTTTTTAAAGTTTGCAATAGTCATTTCTCCTTGTGTCTTCAGAATGCATAGTAAAAAAGGGATCCATGGATAGATCAAGCTTGCAGGATGTGCCAGCCTTCTTCCTAGTCATTTTTGTGCGCCTCTGGTGTGCTTCTTTTTCACATTTTAATAAATATTGGTCCATAGTCAGACATCCCACTTGTGGGAAGAGTATGTAATTTTTTCCTGACAGTTTTCCAAAGCTCACGTATATGGTTATTATCAGTATAAATTATCTGCATTGCAAAAATAAAGCAGGCATTACTAATGCTCATTCCCTCGGTGCTGCCTAATTAGATGCCAGTCTGATTGTAATCAGTTGTAGATGAAACGGCTTTTTGAAAAGTAGGATTAAGTTGATAGAAACTTGCTCTGCCAATTAAAGAAAAATAGGCTAAGAATGGTCATGATTCAGTATATCTCTGTAAGTTGCTTTAATTTCCTCCTCAGAGATTTGTCTTCTTTCCCTCCCTCTTTTCCTTCCTTCCTTCTCTCTTCTGTCCCTCTTTTCTTTTCCTTCTGAGTGCCTTTGTTTTGGTAGCAGCTGCAGAGTCAGCAGTAGACAGGAGTGAGGGTTGCCAGACATTTCAGTGGTGACTTGGAATAGACCATAGAAGGCTCTGTTTTTCTTTCACTGGTTTGCTTCCTCCTATAAAAATACAACTTTCTTTAAAAAATGAAGACACTTGTTTTTTCTGTTCTCTTATCTTAGATGCTTATTAAATCTTAAAGTAGCATTGATTTTACAATCCATCATGATTTTATGTACTACTGAGAAAATAAACTGACATGCTGTCAGTTGTAATATGTAGCCTAATTTCAGAGGTTTTAAAAATATATAGGGTGAGGCAGAAGTTGGTTTACAATTGTGAGTACATGAAACAGAGTTTATACTTGTATTACTATTTATTATATTATTTTCCACCCTACATTTGTCTTAATAAGCACATGAAAAGATGTTCAACATCATTAATCATCAGGGAAATACAAATTAAAACCATGAAATATCACCTAACACCCATTTAGGGTGGCGACTATAAAAAAAGAACACAATAGTAAGTATTGACAAGGATGTAAAGAAATTAGAACCTCTGTGCACTATTGATAGGATTGTGAAATGGTACAGCCTTGATGGAAACAATCCCTCAAAAAAATTAAAACAGAATTACCATGTGATCCAGCAATTCCACTCTGGGTATATACCCCAAAGAATTGAAAGCAAGAACTTGAGATATTTGTATGCCCATGTTCATAGCAGCATTATTCATAATAACCAAAAGGGAGAAACAAGCGACTCAAGAGCCTATGAATAGATAAGTGGATAAACACATTATGGTGTATACATACAATGGAATATTATTATTTGGCCTGAAAAAGGAAGGGAATTCTGACACATGCTACAACATGGATGAATCTTGAAGACATTATGCTGAATGAAATAAGCCAGTCACAAAAAGGCAAATATTGTATGATTCCACTTCTGTGAGGTAGCTAGAGTAGTCAAAGTCAGAGACAGAAAATAGAATAGTGGTTGCCAGGGGCTAGTGAGAGGAAGGAATGGAGAGTTACGGTTAATGGGTACAGAATTTCAGTTTTGCATGGTGATGAGTTCCGGAGATGGATGTGGTGATGGTTGCAGAGCAGTGTGAATGTACTCAGTACCCTGACTATACTCAAAAATGCTTAGGGTGGTCAATTTTGTTATGTGTATTTTATCGTAATTAAAAATTGTTCATGTGTTAGATTTGATAAAATGGTATATTGCAAACACATGTCAGTGAACTCTTTAAGGATAATTTTTAAAGTTAATTGCTTTTTCTCTACTCATGGACAGATGGTAGATGCGGGGGGGCGGGGCTTAATAGAAACCACGTTCTTTGCTTTTTTCATTTGGGCCGTCTCTCTCTGCTCGTCTCTGACAGACCTTTGGCATGGCTGAGGAGTACCATCGAGAGTCAATGCTGGTCGAGTGGGAGCAAGTGAAACAGCGAATTCTCCATACACTGCTGGCATCAGGAGAAGATGCCCTGGACTTTACTCAAGAAAGTGAGGTAAGTTGGGCCCAGAAGATGAAACACTGTTAATAAAAATGGGAGGTAGCCCTGCTGGCATGGCTCAGTGGTCAAGCATTGACTCATGAACCAGGAGGTCATGGTTCGATTTACGGTCAGGGCACATGCCTGGGTTGTGGGCTCGATCCCCAGTGGGGGGCATGTAGGAGGCAGCCAATCCATGATACTCTCTCATCATTAATTGCTTCTATCTCTCTCCCTTCCTCTCTCTGAAACCAATAAAAGCATATTAATAAATAAATAATTATTATCTATCTGCTGAAGACTCAAATATGCATCGCAGCCTCAAGCCCTAGACTCATTTATCTGACGGCTTCTTGGCTGTACATGGATGTCTCAGAGCCATTTCAAGCTACACATGTACAGAAGTGAGTCAAGATAGCAACTGCCCCCCATGTCCCTCCCAGCGCCAGCCTTCTCTTCTCAGAGTTTATCATCTTTATAAATGGCAATTCCAGTTTTCACTTGCTCAGGTCAAAAACCACAGATTGATTTTTGTCCTCTGCTTCCACCTTGTCTCTCACACATGTTGGCAAATGCAGTTAACACTACTTTAAAATATACCCAGAATCCAACCACCTCCACTGTTAGCACTCTGATTCAGACCCTTGTCAGCTCTTGCTCAGCTTATTGTACTTTGCCTAACTGGTTGTTACAGTTAGCTATTGCCAGGTAACAAAGCAGTCCAAACCCATAGAGGCTGAAAACAAGTATTTAGCTTAGCTGGGCATTTCTGGCTCAGGATCTCTTGAGGCTTATGCAAGGTATTGGCTGAGGCAGTGGTCGGCAAACTGTGGCTCGCGAGCCACATGCGGCTCTTTGGCCCCTTGAGTGTGGCTCTTCCTAAGCCTTAGGAGTACCCTAATTAAGTTAATAACAATGTACCTATCTATATAGTTTAAGTTTAAAAAATTTGGCTCTCAAAAGAAATTTCAATCGTTGTACTGTTGATATTTGGCTCTGTTGACTAATGAGTTTACTGACCACTGGGCTAAGGCTACACTCATTTCAAGGCTCAGTTCAGGACAGATCCACTCCCAAGCTCTCTCATGTGGCTCTTAGCTAGCCTCAGGTCCTCTCTGGCTCCTGGCTTAGGGACATCAGTTTCCTGTCATATAGGTCTCTCAATTGTACTATTCACAACATAACTCACTTTCCTTAGAGCAAGAGTGAGGAATCTGAGGGAGAGCTAAAATGCCCCCAATACAAAAACCAGTCTTTATATATCTTAATCTTGAAAGTGTTTTCCTATCTATCCCCTCTGTTCAAAGTAAGTCACTAAATCTGGCCTACAGTCAAGGAGAGAGGATTATATAAGGGCTTGAGTCCCAGGAGGTGGTGATTATTGGGAAACCATCTTAGAGGTTGACAACAACACTGGTCTCTCCACTTTTTCCTTTGCACAGTCTCAACACAGCAGCCAGAGTAACGCTATTAAACACAGGTTAGATTGTGTCACTCCTCTGCTCACTTGCAGTGAAAGCCAGCATCTTCACCATGGCCTGTAAGCCCCTACCAGACTCAGTCTTGTTGCCTCTCCAAGCTCCCCTTCTGCTACTCTCCCCATGGCTCTCGCTGCTCCAGCCACATGAACTCCGTACAGGTCCCTGAACAAACCTGGCAGGCTTGCTCCTGCCTCGGGGCCTTTGTGCTTCCTGTTGCTTCTGCCCAGAATGCTCTTCCCCCAGATAGCTGCCTGGCTGTCTCCCTCTCATAGTTCTCCTTCAAATATTTACCCAGTGCCATTTCACTGGGGCCTTCCAAGGTCTTATTGTCTGGAACCCAAGCCAACCTCTTGCATTCAGCACCTCCTAAGTCCCCTGTCTTGCTTTATTTTTCTTTTTAGCACTTCCTTCCATATACCATTGTATATGTTTTCTGTCTTTTTATTATTGTCTGTTTCTCTCATTAGGATGTATTGATTGATGGTAGTACTAGGTTGAGGGTTTTCTCTTCTTGAAAATCTAATTTTTAAAAATGGCAATGTAGCCCGGCTGACATGGCTTAGTGGTTGAGCATCAACCTATGAACCAGGAGGTCATGGTTCGATTCCCAGTCAGGGCATATGCCCAGGTTGGTGGCTCAATTCCCAGTAGGGGGTGTGCAGGAGGTGCCAGTCAGTGATTCTCTCTCATCATTGATGTTTCTACTTCTCTCTCCCTCTCCTTTCCTGTCTGAAAGCAGTAAAAATATATATTTTTTAAAAAGACAGTGTATTTATGATTCAAGAACTGAAGTATCCTGTCCCCAAAAGCCTATTCCCTCCCTTTTTGCCTCTTCCAGAGGCAGTCACTATTATTACTTTCTTGTGCATATTTCCAATGTTTCTTTATAAAATGCAAATATATGAGACTACATATCTTATCCCCCCTCCTCCTTACACAAAAGTTAGCTTACTGTATGCTCTGTTCTGTATCTTGCTTTTTTCTCTTAATATATTCTAGAGACATTTCCTGGGAGGGATTTTGTGGCTACGTGTTGGGATCAGCAGGAAGAATGTCCTGCTTGATTAATGATGTCTGCCCTATGCTGGGACACTGTGGCTTGATTAGTGATGTCTGCCCTGTGCTGGGACACTGTGGCTTGATTAGTGATGTCTGCCCTGTGCTGAGAAGCTGTGGCTTGATTAGTGATGTCTGCCCTGTGCTGGGACACTGTGGCTTGATTAGTGATGTCTGCCCTGTGCTGAGAAGCTGTGGCTTGATTAGTGATGTCTGCCCTGTGCTGAGAAGCTGTGGCTTGCCACACATTTGCCACTCTGGTGTGGGGAGAGCACAGCCCTGGGTTCAAATTCTAGCTTCACCACTGACCTTGTCCAAGTTATTTGACCAAGTTATTTAACCCTGCAGACCTTCAGTGTCTTCACTGGTGCAATGTGATTATTGGGAAGATTAGTGATAACCTGACCCATCATGGCTATCCCGTACTATATTTTGTAAAAAGCAGTTTCAGATAATTTAGAGGTGCAGATTAAAATTTACAATGTTAATGAAAATTATAGTGTTAGACATTTCAAATATTTTTACCAATGCTTCTCCATAAGTTATTTTCCCAGGAGTTGTTTTATGGTTAGCTAGCATTCTTCTCCAACAAGAGCTAAGTTAGCTGAGGCTCAGAGAGATGTGTAATATCTGGGTGAGACCCAGGATTGTTTCCTTCTAGACCATGTTCTGTTGAAGTCTGGGTCGAGGGTGGGTAGCTTGGCAGTTTGTCATGCCTGCAGGATAACTTCACACATCCCATATCTACAAATTTACTCCTGATTTAGAAACCAGTTTTTCTATTAAGTTAGCCCCCGAATAAAAAGGTGCTAAAGTCATTTGTCTTAGGAAATTATTCCTTAAGGCTCTGTTCACATATCTGAGACTCAGAGATGTCAAGATTCTGATCAGAGTCTTTGGAAAGGAAGAACTAATGTCCAAAGCCCTTGATCAGCCTAATGTTTCTTTCTCAATTTCTTGTGAGTCTGGGCAGATAAATAGAATAGCTCATGGTTTTATAAACTTCATTTTTTAAAATGGTGTTAATAGGTTGTGGTCTGTATTGGGATTTGGAAGTAATTATAAGCTGTTAATGAGATGTTCTTTCTTGATTGTTCTTTTCTTAAAAATAGACTAGTCTACTTAGTAGACTCTTCTTCCCTGACCTGGAGTCCCCTTGGGAAGGGGGTTACCAGCACTTGCTGTTCTCTGTGACACCAGCAGAGTGGGTAGGCTGGCTGTAAAAGCCAGTGAATGGAGTGGTGGCTTTCTCCCCAGGTTATCCAGGGAGTTGCCACTTTATGAAACCCTGTGGGTTTTATTGTTTGTTGCTGTTGTTTTGAACTTTTTTCCTAAAGTACAACGTGTCCAGAAAAGCCCACATCCTAAGAATACAACTCAGTGAACGATCACAAATGGAACACACCCAGATGGAGAACCAGGACATTACCAGCACCCAAGAGCCCTCATTATACGCCTTTCCAGTTACTGCCCCCACTGCCTCCAGCAGGGGAACCACTGCTGTGACTTCTAACATCATAGATTAACTAGAGGCCCAGTGCACGAAATTTGTGCATGGGTAGGGTCCCTAGGCCTGGCCCGGCGATCAAGGCCAATCAGGGCCTTCTGGCTGCTGACCCAGGCCTCCCTTTGTTCCGCGCCGCCCCCTGGTGGTCAGCGCACATCATAGTGAGCCATTGGTCTCCCAGTCAAACTCCTGCAGGGACAATTTGCCTGTGTGTGTGTGTGTGTATGTATGTTTTATTTATATTGTCTGTTTTTGAACTTTATGTAAATGGAGTCATACAATATGTGCTCCTGTTTCTGCTTAACATTCTGTATATCATTGTAGGCCATTCATTCTCATGGCTGAACAGTGTAACTGCAATCTGTGTACTCATTCTGGAATTGATGGACATTTGGATAGTTTCCAGTTTGGGGCTTTTATAAATAGCACTATTGTGAACATTTTATCCTTTTAAATTTAACCATTCTGGTGGATAAGTGGAACCGTGTGTTTTTACAGGCTTTTTCCATATAATTTTCTTCAAAGTAGTGGAAAGGTGATATTTTCTTCACTTGGGCAGGCACTTTTCTGTGTGGCGCTGCTGACCTGACAGCACATGGGGTATGAGCAGTGTTGGGAATCGATGTATCTTAGCCACCTTTAAAAACAGCACTTAAAGGTAAATTTATCTAACCTTAGTGGGGTCCAGTGGCTGTGCTGGAATTAGACATAGTCAATGGATGGTCCTTAATGTGTTGTCTGGAATATGACTTAGCCTAGCAACTAATAGGCTCAGTAGAGAAGCTTAACTAGAGGCCCAATGCACAAAATTCATGCAAGAGTACGCCTTCCTTCCCCTGGCTGCTGGCACCGGCTTCCCTCTGGCACCCGGGATCCGGGCTTCCCTACGGCCCCGGCTTTGTCCGGAAGGACGTCCGGTCTAATTAGCATATTACCCTTTTATTATTATAGATTATTATAGATAGTTACAGATAATGATGGTCACATTCCACACTGTGATGTGTGAACAGCGTATATGGACATAGTGTCTGATTTTGATAACTGACTTAGTGCCATATTTCATCAATTCCAAGAAAGATATGTGTATCTTTCCCCCGTTTTAACATTTCTGAAATCAGGATGTCTTAAATTCAGTGGTGAGTTATACTACCACCACTGGTAGTACTGGTTTCTGGGTACAGATTTCATAGCCAGCATTGTAAATTAATCACTTTGGTCCCATTGTGCTCATATAAAGCCAATTTACTTTCTTCTGTAGTATTGCCGTAGTTCCTCTTCATTCTGTACTTGTTTTGCTAGGAGTGTTAGTTCCATACTTTTCTCCCTAACTAGAATGTGCCCTCCTTGGGAAAAGTTTGATTCATCCCTGGATACACTTTGAACAACAGTAGATGCTCAGTAAAAGTTTGTAATTCCCTCCTGTCACGCTCCAGCCATGCCTCACCTGTTCTGGGATGCTCTCTTAGAATGCCTGTTCTGGGAACACCGTCTGCTCTGAGAGGACCCTCCTTGTGGCTGTGCTCCCAGAGGTGGCTGTTTCTCCACATATCTCTAGACTCCTGGGTGAGCCCCTTCTCTGGCCCTGCCTTCCATCTTCCCTCCCTGCCTTTCCGATCTCTGGTTCCTGTTCCTGTCACCCCCACTGTATTCAGTCTGGGCCCTGTGCAGGGAAACTCATAAGTATGAGGAGTTTGCAGTGTTATTCCTACAGAGTATACTGGTTTCCCAGCCTCAAGCAGCCCTTGGCTTTGAAATTCCAACAAGCGTTTGCTGGTTCCTCAGCTCAGGAATGTGCACGTACACATCCTGTGGACGGATAATTGACCTTATGTGTGGTGACACAGAGGCTGGGCCAAGGGCAAATGAAGGAAAGGTGCTTTTGAAAACAAGAGCATTAAGCAAAATTAATTTAAATGGAAATCTGAAACCTAAAATCCAACTACTTTTTAAATGGATAATTTTAAAAATTGGGTTTTTAGTACTGGATAATGTTTCTCAAGGCTATTTGTGTGTATTTAGCTGAAACGGCTGTGTCCTTGCAGAAATGTTTTAGTGCTGCTCCCCTGTCATTCCCCCGCCTCATTCCTCCTCAGGTCACTGGGATTAACAGGTGTAGAGCTCTGTTCTTTAAAAAGACCTGCGATGGTTGGTTCTGTTCCAGAACGGTGGTCTTATTGAACAGCCCTCAACTCTGTTACTGGGAACACTCACAATTAGTCCAGATGTTGAAAACGAGCTGCTGGGGCTTCTGTTCATACAGGAATGTGTTTATTATAAAAAGACCAGACGAGAATTTCCAGCCAGCTCCAAGTAACATATTTTAAGTTATGTTTCTGTAGTGTCCATGTCTATCTATTGTTCAATGTAGGATTTATTTCTATGTTTATTTTTGTATAAAACATGATAACAGCTAACACTTATTGGCTGAGTGTTGGGCACTACACTGAGCTCTTTCTACTTAATCTTCACAACAGTGTTGTGAATACTGTTCTGGCCGGCAGTGGGTGCCGACTTTGGATGCAAACCAGGGTTCCACTGCTTCCTATTGGAGTGACCTTCTGTGCGCTTTGGCGTCTCCATCTGTAAATCGATGTGGTGAAGGTACATATCTCATAGGGTTGTGGAGTGAATACATGGACATGAAGACAGTGCTTGGCACGTAGGAGGTGCTCAGTGAGTGTAGTTATTATTGTTGTAACCTAGTAGTTTTCAGTAATTCCGTGACTCAGATAGGAATGGCCATTGGGTGTATATTTAACTACATATGCCAGACTGAAAGGTAGCAGGGGGCGAAGATAAGAGGTAGGGATTTGGAATAGTCATGGGGTCAGCCAGCTTCTACCAAGGTCGGTGACGTGTTTAAAGCTCTTTTTAATATCAGTGACTGTAGAAGGTCAGCGCTGAGGAGGACCGCTTGAGGACCGCTGTCTGGGACAGCCCCTTCACTCAGCTAATGGGAAGCAGAGGCTCCAAGAGAATGTGCCAGTCCCCAAAGCCAGGGAGAAAGTGGCCTTCCTGGGACCCAGGTGTCCCACAGTCCAGTTCCTTCTCCAGAACCTGAGTGTGTACAGCCCACCTTTCTGTCTCCAGCCCTCTCTCCTCTCTACCCGACTCCCAGGGCAAGCTCGTACGCGTCTTCCGTTGACTGGCTTTGCTAATGCTAGGAAGTATTGCTGCTCTTCCACTGGCTTCCTAAGCCTACTTTAAACTGCTTTGTTTTATTTAGATTTAGAGAATACAGCATTTATTTCTTTTTAAATGAGAGAAGTGTATAAAAAACTTGGTTTCTGCAGTACAGTACAAACTAAAGTATTGGAGATTTAAGAATATAACTATAGGATATATCTAATTTTGATCCATATTTATTTACAGTAGGGAGTAAGCATAGTTAAAGATTAATGTTAGTCTCTCTCTCTCTCTCTCTCTCTCTCTCTCTTTTAAATACTTCTAATCTTTTCCATATATTTGTGTCTAACTCTCCCCAACAGACGGTAAGGTCTTTAAGGGCAGGATCTGCGGCCTGGCTTGTTGTCATCCATGTGGGTCGATGTGCACACAGCTGTGCACAAGGCAGGCAGGCTTGGTGGGGATGCTTACTGAATGGCTGCAGACTGCCACCCAGACTGGCTTCATATCTCCAGATGCAGGAAACTAATCAGCAGCTGTTGTCTTAGTGTGGACTCTAGACTGGAGGTGATGAACCCTATAAACTCCATTCCCTAGCCGTGTGATATGATTCATGGAAACAGGAGGCCCACACATAGCAACGATGGCCTCACTGCCCTGCAGCCATGGAGAGGGCAATGAGGTGGAGCGGGGGCTTGGTATTGAAGCCGAATTTGGGGAAATGTACATTTCAGGAACGGTCACTGAGATATCCTTACAACTTACTCCCCTCCCCCATCATTTTTCAGTTAACTGAGTCCGATGGCCACCCTCTTCTCATGTTCATGGTAAAAAAGTTGCTTTCTCATGAAACCCCTAAAAACATCATTTGGAGGAAGTCTGACTAGGAAACAGACTCCTCATAGTTTTGTTGAAGACAAGCATGTGGTTACCAAGAGGTCGCCAGTTGATTCTTCATCAGGGTACATGCCCGGGTTGCGGGCTCGATCCCCAGTAGGGGGCGTGCAGGAGACAGGCCCTATGATATTTCTCTCTCATAGATGTTTCTCTCTCTTTTTCCCTTCCTTTCCCTCAAATAAAAACATTAAAAAGAGAGAGGCATGTGTTTCTATAATTTTTAGTTTGTTTGTTTATATGACTGAATGCTGTTCTTAACCAGTTCTGAATGTGTATTCGTCTATAGCCAAGTTACATCAGCGATGTGGGACCCCCTGGTCGAAGCTCCCTGGACAGCATCGAGATGGCCTATGCCCGGCAGGTGAGCACACCCTCGAGGAAGACCGAGTCCAGGAACAATGTGGGCCCCTGGGGAGTAAAAGCGAGCAAAGACTTCATGTGAAAGTCAAACCCTGAAGGCTCATTCAGAGGACTGGTTAATATTTTACCATCTAGGCCCCTGGAGAATTCCATCAAATTGGCTAATCGACCGACTCCGATTTGATTTAGGGAAATTGAACTCTGCCTCTGCACTGGCCCAGGCATCTCATTTTGCATTTGGCAGTGGCCCATGCACAGTAAAGCCGGGTAACTGCACTGCTTAGCAAACGGAGTTCTCTATTAACTGAGTTACCTGGGGGGCTGATGGCATCATCAGAAATCCTTCTTCACCTTGTGTGGAGAAATTTCCTAAATGCTTCTCTGCTTCATAAGCATCGTGTACTCACCATTTTCTAATGATGTCCTTGGCAAGCTCACGCTACTGTGGGACCGTGGTCCAGTTGTGTATTATGACCATGTAATCATATGGGTGTGGATTGAGGTAACTGCAGGTGTGGGGAGCACAGGGACTCATTGGACTGAAAAGGCCCTGAGGACACCAAGTACCTGGAACTGACTTTTTTTTTTTTAATATATATTTTTGTTGAATTCAGAGAGGAAGGGAGAGGGAGAGAGAGACAGAAACATAAATGATGAGAGAGAATCATTGATTGGCTGCCTCCTACACACCCCCTACTGGGGGTCAAGCCTACAACCCAGGCATGTGCCCTTGACCAGAATTGAACTGGGGATCCTTCAGTCTGCAGGTTGACGCTCTATCCACTGAGCCAAACCGGCTAGGGCTGGAACTGACTTTTTGAATAAAGCAGTGTTGGCCACCTGTATGTTTTATTCCAATTTGCCGCTTCCTCGCACAAAGTATCAAAAAGGGGAAATTGTTTCCTGAATCGAGGGTGGCAGACTTCCATCCCTCTTACACCCCTTGGTAAGATGAGCTCTAAATACTTTTTTAAAGTCTCAGTTTAACGTGGCCACTTCTCACCAGGCAGCCGAAGCCAGCCCCCTCCTTCCAAATCCCTCAGCTTTTACTACTAGACCGTCATTTCTTTTCCTCCACTCCAATTTTGAGATCCCTCCCCGCATCCTTTAAATTTCACCTTCATTGTTTGACTTCTTCCATTGCCCCAGCCACCACCAGAGTTCAGGCCTAATAAGTAAGCTTCTGAGGAGAGAAACTGAGTATTTTGTATCTGTGAAGACTAGGGTCATAGAGCTAACCTTCCCAGCACCAAGGACACCACAGTGTCATGTAGCTGTTTAGTGCCTGTGCCTTCCAGTGGGGAGTGAATCTTTACATCCCAGATTGAACATGGTACCTTGCACAGCGGGGAGGGCCCCATGCTCATTGAATGAATAAACACCACCTCACAGTTTAAAACCCATTTTAAATCTTTGCAACGCCCCCAGAGGCTACGTGGTAGCATCCCCCATTTATGGTAGAGGGAAGTAGGGTTCAGTGGGTTCCTGGTTTGTCTGACATCACTACCTTGTTTGGTTCCTGGTAGAGCAAGGACTTCAGATGTAAAGGCTAGAACTTGGTAGTTTTTACAATCGTTATTTTAGTTCTTTTAAAATACAATTCAAAGTAATAGTAGTTTTTTCGTACCTTAAACATCACATAATTCCTTTTCCTTGGGAACATTTGCTAAGGAGAAAGGGCACTCCAAAGTGTAACAGCCGCTGTTCTGACCCGGGGAGGGCTGCAGCCACACCCTCCCGGCTCAGTCCCCGAGCCCTGGGCCTGGCCCGTTCCATCCTTTTGCTGAAAGATTACCAAACTTTGCCTCGGGTTCTTAGGGAGCAGCTTCGGGAGTCCTTCCATTGCCCATCTCTCCCTGTGGTCCTTGCTCCCTGGGACTGAGGGTCTGCTGGGCAGAGAGGCACAGAATGGCCTGCGGTACTCCCCCCAGGCCCACCCCGCTCCCGGTTCTCAGGTGTCAGGAAGGGTGGGGGGGGGGCAGTTAGCTCTTGTGTGCATGCGGATGCTATTGCCCAACCACACACCTGGGAAGCGGGCTGTGGCCTTGCCCACTGGGCAGGACGGATAGGAAGAAGGACAGGTTGGTCAAAGCTTTGCTGCCTGTGGGGCAGGAGCTGGCTTTAGCACTGCTTCAAGAGGTTTTCAAAAGAAGAGATGAAACTAGAAATGTGCCTTTGCTTTTCGTTATTTCAGATTTATATCTATAACGAGAAGATCGTAAACGGGCACCTGCAGCCTAACCTCGTGGACCTCTGCGCTTCCGTCGCAGAGCTGGATGATAAGGTAGGGCCCAGAGCCGGCCCGAGCAGGAACCTGGGGCCGGTGTTCAGAGGGGATTAGCACCTTGCTGACTTGGCAGAAATGGGCTGAAGAAACATTCTGTTCCATGGGATAAAATGTTAACTGTTCCTCAGAGTTGTATTGTAAATAATTTAAAAATATATATACATTTCAATGATGTGAGAGGGAGAAAGAGATAGAAACATCAATGATGAGAGAGAATCATGGATCGGATGCCTCCTGCATGCCCCCTACTGGTGATCGAGCCCACAACCCAGGCATGTGCCCTTGACCGGAATCGAACCTGGGACCCTTCAGCCTGCAGGCTGACGCTCTATCCACTGAGCCAAACCGGCTAGGTCTTGGGTTGGTTTTTTGATGATGGTGCTATCCATGTACTTTTAATGCATCTTCAGAAGGTTCAGCCAGGATCAATTCTTGGACACAGGAGTTCTTGAGCTGTGTTTGCTTTGAAGTCCTGTTGGGCTCTAACTCCTCCCTCACTGGTTTCCCTCCTTAGGCAGACTAATGGGAGCTGAGTTGTGTAGGTGACGTATGTGGTTTTCACACCCGTGAGCCCCTTGAACGTGATTCTGGTGGGGCCTTTATAAACATTCTTCATATCTTCATATGCTGCTGGTTCCCTTGCTCTCTGACTCCCCCTCTTTATTCCCATCCCTCAGTTCTTATCCCTGGCCAATTTTATCCCCCAGGGGAAAATAAATTACATGGATGGTTGGATTGGTAGGAGGCCAGGAGGAAGGGGAAAAGAGGAAGGATATAGTGGAAGTACACAGATTTTTTTCCTTCAAAAATGCATCCAACTTTGCTTTTTTTAAAATAGTAAAATATAAGGCACTACAAACAGATCTAAAGAAGAAAGGACGCGACTCACCTACCATGTCACCAGCTAGGAAGAGTCGCATTTGGGTGGATTTTCTACAGTTTTAATTTTGGAGAGGACAGTGAAAACAGGATTTTCTTTTTTCCTTTGGAAAAGTGTAAACCTGCTTTTCTCCACTCGTTCAAGGATTCTTCACTTTAGAATAGTGCAGAGGTTCAGGAAACACGTTTTCCAGGAGGGATGTACAGCCAGGCGGGTTCTGGGAGAGGGAGTCCCAGCTGTGTGGTGGGAATAAGGGCGAGAAAGCCCACTCTTGTCCCCCTGCTCCTGTCGCGGGAGGCGCCTTCTGAAGGGACTGGGTGGGAAGGAAAAGGGGAGGCTGTGACACTCCCAGAATGGGGTAAGAGCAGTGGCCCTGGGGAGGCTCTGGAGGACAAAACATATTATTTAGGTTAAGCTTTAATTTGAAGCCTTAAAATACTGAAATGACCTTGTAAGGACTGAAATGCAGCTACTTGAGTTCAAACTCCTAGCGCGTTGGACGATTGTAAATGTATTCACTCTCTCTTAAGGGATAACCCACTGAGATTCAGTGTTCTTGTTAGTTCTGTGTGGTCTTAAGTGTGTGGGTGGTTCTGTCAGGCCTGGGATAGTCATTGATCTGAAGCCAGCTCGGGGCAGGCTGCTCGTTGGAAGGTGGAAGCCTGGCAGGTGGCGGGGCAGAGGTGCATCTTCTGTGCTGGGCGTAGCCTGGGGGCCTCAGGCAGGAGACGTTAGCCTCTCCCCCTCCACGTCCTGCCTGCCTGTGGTGAGCAGGTCAATGCGAGGAAGAGCCAGGCAGTTCTCTAGCCCCACAGCATCGTCACGTGCCGTCTTATTTATGTGCAGAACATCTCTGACCTGTGGACCATGGTAAAGCAAATGACAGACGTGCTGTTGGCACCGGCGACGGATGCCCTAAAGAGCCGCAGCAGCGTGGAAGTGCGCATGGAGTTGGTCAGGCAGGCCCTGGGGTACCTGGAGCAGAGGTAAGGCGGCAGCAGCACCGTGGGGCTGGCTCTCAAGTGCCCGAACGCCACTCACTTCTCCTGTGTCAAGTAGTCCTCAAGCTAAGTGCTCTGTAGCTGGTACAGTTTAAGCAAGTTGAGCAGGTCCGAGGGGAGTAATCCTGTTTTCAGAAGCATTTCTCTATCGGGACTAGTTCTGCAACGATGTAAAATCGTGGTAGGTGGGGGCACTGTTACACTTCTCTTTTTCTCTTTCTCCTCTCTCTGCCCCTCAGTATGGAGGCAACATGATTATTAGACCAAAGTGCCTTAGGTCGGGATCCTGTTCCCTCATGCGGCTCAGCAGTGACTCCTTAGGCTTTTTTGTTTTTGCTCAGCATTTTAATTTTCACACCCGGCAGTCTTGCCACCTTTAAACCTTAGGAAGGCCCCTTGATCCTTTATTTTCCTTCTGGTTCTAGTCGGTTAACTCTGTGAGTCCAGTCCTTCCCAGGCCTGTGATTTGTGCCTGGGTTTCTTTGCCACCCCCTCACTAATTGGACGTGGTCACTGAGGGGCCTATGGCTGTGCCCTAACTATTGTCCCCTTCGTTGGTAGGGCTGGTGCCATTCATCCCTCCCTGTGGACACTCCTTCCAGCTCTGAATTGGCCAGCAGGGGTCGTCATGAGTGTGCAACAGACCCTGTTTGTTTCAGAGACAGGGTGCTGGGCTCTGCTGGCTCGAGAAGAAAAGCCAAGCTGAATACACTGCTCAGTTCAGCTCCTGGCCACGGGGCCTGTGCAGCTGCCTGTGGCCTGGCAGTGTGGTCCCTTAATCAACAGAATAACACTTCATTAGGAGCTCGTAAGGCTTCCTGGGTGTAACTGAGGTAATTCAGACTTGGTCAGCAGAGAATAGGTTTTTATACCAAGTCCTGTGTTATACAGTAGCTACACGAAATGAACACCATGAGACACATTGAACTCACTGGACTCCATTAACACTGGTGCTTGCCTTCACCAGTGGTACCAGGCTGTGTTCTTTGGTTTTATATCTGGTAAGCAATTGCCCTGCCCCTTTATTTTATTATTATTATTATTATTATTTTCATTTATTTTTTTAGAATTATCTTGTCCCAGTAATTCCTTTAGCAGCGCTTGGAGCTATTTGGGAGTTTCCTGTCCACATTATTGTAACTATGTTCGTTTTCACTCTGGCGGCATTGTTCCCTGCTGGCATTCATTTTAAGGATTCACTGTCACCTGTTGATAAAAAGAATATTTTAGAACGATTATACTCACTTTTAAAGTATTTTTGCTGGTGCTATTCTTTTAAATTTTTGTAGGTTGAAATTTTTCCAAAGAAAAAGTTTAAAAAGAACTCACTTGAACATTAGGCTGTGAGCGGCAGCAATTATTATTCTGCATATTAGCCCTAATGCACTTGAAGTCCACAGTTATGTTCCTCCAGGGATTCTGTTGAGTATCTGCAGTGATGAGAAATCGTTACAACGATCCGCTGCCCACTGCATAGGTAATGCGGTTCGCTTCATTAAATATGCACCATTTCCTCTTCTGTGTCAGGCTGGACGTCCAGGCCCCGCCCTGCAGAGTCCACAGTCTATCTAATGCCATGGATATGGACACAGATGGGTGTAATATGGGTTTTCAACCTCCTTAGTTTTTTCTTTTAATTTTTTCCAGTTATAAGAATTATACCCTCGTGACTGTCTTTGGAAATTTGCATCAGGCCCAGCTGGGCGGCGTGCCTGGGACTTACCAGTTGGTTCGAAGTTTCCTGAACATTAAACTGCCAGCTCCTTTGCCTGGACTTCAGGTATTGGCAATTTTCTCTGTATGATCATTTATACCTCCAGAGTTTTCTGTTAAAATGAGGTGTGTAGAAAAGAGAACAGAAGGGAGAGGAGAGAAGCTAGGAGGCCTTGGGAGGCTAGTAGTGGAGTCCGGCTGATGATGGCACTTGCTCAGCTCAGTATGTGTGTGTGGGGGAGGGGGGCGTAGGATGTCCTGGGTCCCAGATGTGTTTTGAAAGTAGAGCCAGTAGGACTTGAAGAACTTGGAACTGGGTGTGGGAGGCAGAGTCAGGGATGACTTCTGAGATTGTTGGCTCTGACTGCTAGAAGAATGGAGTTGGATATGGTTCTTAGGATGTGGCCTCTGCTCAGCTCACAATCCCGTTGGGGAATTATCATTTATCATGCTGTGTGAAAGTGCTACTGAGTGTTGGGATACACAGGAGGCTGGCTTCATAGAGGTGAGGTTCACACTTGTGCTTGATAAACAGGGGCTCACCAGCCTGGGGCGTGGAAAAGAATATTCCACAAGGAGGGAACAGCATGAACAGATGCATGGAGGCAGGAAAGAGTATCTGGAGTATTGGCTGTGTGCTAGGGCGTGAAGGCCTTGAGTGCCAGACTCAGCATTTCAGATGTAAACAGCTCAAAGGGGTTTAGGCGGGGAAGTGATATGATAAGATCTGGGTTTTAGAAAGAGTCCTGCAGGGGTAGATAGAGATCTGCGGTTCACCTCTCTGGAGTTTTATAAACTCAGAATGAAAATGATGGTCTCTTATTGGTCAAGGAACGTCTTTAGCCCTCTTTGTGGGGGTTGCAGGAGTGCACGTCTAAGTTGTCACAGAACATGTTACCTGATTTCTGCAGGCTACTGGGGTTCCGTGGAGAAACCACTGGCTGGCTCTGAATCGGGTGGGGCACATAGTGATTTAGAGGAAAAGCTGCAGAGCCAGACTGCCAGTTGTCAGCTCACCTTAAACAAACACTTCACGTTGCCACACCTCATTTTCTTTGTAAAACAGGGAGGAGGAGGCGGTCATGAATGGTGCCTACCTAATGGGGTGGTCAGTATTAAGGGACCCAGTACAGGAACACTTAGCTGAGGGTCAGCATGTCAGAAAGCTGTGGGTAGGCTTTTGTTTGTGTGTTTATTTGAGCCTCTTTCTTCTTTTAGGATGGAGAGGTGGAAGGCCATCCTGTGTGGGCGTTAATTTATTACTGCATGCGCTGCGGAGACCTGCTTGCTGCCTCACAGGTGGTTAACCTAGCCCAGCACCAGCTGGGAGAGTTTAAAACCTGGTTCCAGGAATACATGAACAGCAAGGACAGGAGGTACGGTGACCGGATGGCGCGTCCAGAAGCAGCGCTCTCTTTTCCCTCTGCATGGCTCACAATAAGTTTCCACTCAGGAAAAATAAAGTGTAGAGAGCGAGTAGGAGTCTCTGGAGAATAACCGTTGAAAACCTTAGAAGAAGAGCCAGCCCCGTTCCGGTACTCATTTCTAGAAGGTCACACGTCTGAGTTTGAGGAATTTTCTGTGCCAGTGCGGGAGAGGCTGTGGTGGGAGCATGATTTGACTTATTCTGCAAATCCCAGGCACAGCAGGGTGCTTACAAAATGATTAGCTGATTAGCACTTAGTGCTTTTCTGGTTAGCTCAGTTGTCATGCACTCCTTAGCTCAAAGGCTAGAATTAGAAGTTAGTTTAAATATACGGACATTATGTAGAAGAATTTGTTTGGCAATGTTAATAATGCCATGTCCAGAGATTGTTTTAAGCCATAAGTCCCTGTCTTGTTCGTATCAGAGAGTAAAGTAGGGTTAATGTCCTTGAGTTTCCCCGCAGAGGGAGACCCTGAGGCAAGGATTTGCATGCAGGTGTTTATCTGGGATGTGATCCCACATGGATAAGGGACTCCCTCTTGTCTATCACTGCTGGAGGGCCCTGGGGAGTGGGGAGGAGTATTAACTCCCCGAGTTTCCGCCCTGCCCTGCAGCCTCTAGTGGAGGAAGCTGGCAGGCGGTCACCAGTCAGATTACAGTGATGGGAGCCGGGGGTGGCGGGACAGTGCCTGTGACCCTCGGTGAAGGAAGGCTTTCTAACTGTCACGCCATTGGGACCGGGCGCTTTCAGATGCCCTTGAGGATCTTAGTGACGCTGTTTCTGTCTGTTCCCTTGTGTCTGTAGATTGTCCCCACCTACAGAGAACAAGCTCCGGCTGCATTACCGCAGGGCCCTCAGGAACAACACAGACCCCTACAAGCGGGCCGTGTACTGTATCATCGGCAGATGTGATGTCACCGACAACCAGAGCGAAGTGGCCGACAAAACTGAGGACTACCTGTGGCTAAAGGCAGGTGCCGCTTTTCTTGCCCAAGTGGGGCTTTAGCCCCTTCCCTCTGCTCGAGTTCTACCCGCAGATTCTACCTGCTTAATGTATGACGCCAATGAGGCGACCAGGCTAGTGGACTTCCTGTCTCCACTTTTGATTGTGTAATTCCCAGCCCGTAACCACGCCACTAGCACAGCGCCTGAGCAGTTATAGCTGCAGCTGCACGCCTGGCTCAGGACATACTCCGTGCCAATACACCTGTTTCTCTTGGGGGTTTAGTTGAACCAAGTGTGTTTCGATGATGACGGCACCAGCTCCCCACAAGACAGGCTCACTCTCTCACAGTTCCAGAAACAGCTGCTGGAAGACTATGGTAAGATACCCTGAACCTAACGTCCTTCCCGAGTTCACCCAAGGTCACTACTTACCTTTCTTCTGGAAAATCCTTCACCTCTGAACTCTCTCCTCCAGACCCTGTGGATCTTCAAAACACAGCACAGCACAACGATTTCAAATCGCAGTAGAGGCCGTGTGGCCTTCAGCAGGGTTGTGACTTAGGGTCTGTACAGTAGCTGTTTTCCTAGAACGGCTCGGATCGACATTTGCTCAGGGAGAGGCGTAGAGAGGACTTGCCTATTGCTTTCTCATAGATCTCCCAGTGGCTGTATCAGAGCACAGATGTGGGAGAAATAGTTCCCCCCCCCCCCCCGCCCCACACACACACATTGTTTAAGAATCTTGGAAGAAAAGATTCCAGGTAGTGGTCAGTAGTTGTTGAATTCAGTTACTGCGAATCTGAGTGATCTGAAGCCCCTTTGCAGTCTTCATTCCTCTCCTTGTTGAGGGACTTCATCAGGATAAGGAGATCAGCAGCCCTTTTGTATTTCGTTTTAAGGTCCTGAACTCTGTTTCTCTCCCACCTACTGCAAGCAGCTTGGGTTTCACAGCACGATCCGTAAGGTCTAGAGAAGGTCATGGAACCAGGTTGGGTTCACGTGGCGGTGCTCTGTGTCCAGGGCCCCTCCACCCCCAAAGGTCCTTTAAGCGCACAGGCTTCTGTGTGGGGTGCTGTGGAGGCTGACTCCCTCTGCGTGGGCTGTGTCTCCCCCCCACAGGCGAGTCCCACTTCACAGTGAACCAGCAGCCCTTCCTCTACTTCCAAGTGCTGTTCCTGACCGCGCAGTTCGAGGCGGCCATCGCCTTTCTCTTCCGCATGGAGCGGCTGCGCTGCCATGCCGTCCACGTGGCCCTCGTGCTCTTTGAGCTGAAACTGCTTTTAAAGTCCTCGGGACAGAGTGCGCAGCTCCGTGAGTGTTCATTGGCAGTCGCATAACCACGTCCCTTCCCCCATTGGGTGGCGGTGGACTCATCCCTGCAGCCAGCGAGGATTGGGCAGATGGCACCAACCATGACGGCGGTGCCGTGCACAGTGCTGGGTTAGTGGCCGGTCCGGCAGGTTGCCCGGAGGAATGGCAGGAGAAGCAGGTCCTAGAGTCATGAGTCTGGGTCCCCTTATCTCCACTCTGCGCTGGGGAAGAAGTTGAGGACAGGGTGGTGACAGGGTTGGCCAGAGCTGGCGACATTGGTTGGGCTGCAGGACTAGGTGCTGCTGGGTCCTTGGACTCAGCCCCCACACTTCGTGGTTGCCTGGGTCAGAGGGGCAGCGTGGTTGTGACCAGTCCTGTCCCCCATGGTGCAGTCAGCCATGAGCCTGGCGACCCCCCCTGCATGCGGCGGCTGAACTTCGTGCGGCTCCTCATGCTCTACACCCGGAAGTTTGAGTCCACGGACCCGAGGGAGGCCCTCCAGTACTTTTACTTCCTCAGGTAAAAGTTGCTCTTGATCCTTCACTTCAGCTGGTTGTGACCTCGAGTCCACACTAGAAACCACATTGCCTTTGCCCCCATACAGGGACGAGAAAGACAGTCAAGGAGAAAACATGTTCCTACGCTGTGTGAGTGAGCTTGTGATAGAAAGCCGAGAGGTACGTGGTTCCTTCCCGCTCCCACCCGTGGCTGTCAGTAGACACATTCTCACGCTAACCGGGTACCCTCAGCATGGTTCCGATGGAGAAGACCCAGGGGTTTTTAATTCTCTTTGGTTTCTGACAATGAAAATGTTGATTCAGTCCCACTGTTTCCTAGTTAATGTAAGCCTTCTCCCACCTCCCCTCTTTCCTTCCCCGCATGTCCCCAAAGAATTATGGATTATGGGTATATCTTGTCCAGTAAATTGAGTAAACATTTTTGTCTCTGCAGTTCGACATGATCCTTGGGAAACTGGAGAATGATGGGAGTAGAAAGGTGGGTTAGACACACCCCTAGAGATGTGCTAGTTTGCAGTTGGAGATTTATAATTGTCCAAAGATTACAGTTAGGCTTTAGGACTCAAGATACTGAATAAAGGTGTAGATATGAGTGAAGCTGCTTAGTTTAAAACACAAAGAATGACTATTATAGGCCCCAAATGATGACCTTGATTTTACACACATTTGTTTCTCCTAAAAATATGTAAATTGGTGATTAGGTAGCTTTTTATTAGTTGAAAGTACTCGTCTGTTCACGCTGCCACTTTGGGAGCTGAGAAGGCTACATTACTGTTACTCTTGGCTCAGAAAATATGCAAGAAAAAAGATTGATTATTGCAACTACTTTCCCCAGATGGGAAAGTTAGAAATACGCTTGCCCTTTCTCAGAAGGTACTTCTGAGGGCTCAGCACCCCACTGACCCCGAGATGCAGCTGCTCCCGTGAGCCTCAGCAATTCCCTGAGATCCGTCATGCCCATTGGGCGGCTCAGGAGCAGGGACAGAGGCCCTGGCATTGGAGACCAGTCCTGGCCCCACTCGAGCACACTCCCTGTGGCCTCTCCTGGGGACTCACTTTTCTCACCTGTAAAATGGTGGGTAGGACTCAGAGATCTCAAGATGAGCCCACACTGCTCACACCGTCCAGCTGAGAAGGGAGGCCAGTGGCAGGCTGATGGCGACGGCCATGCTGCCTGAGCAGGACAATTGTCGGGCACTGTGCTGAGTGTGTCACAGGGATTTTTAAAAAATCTCATTGTCACAATAACTCAGCCAGGTGGGCATTGTTACCTATCTTTTCCAAGGGAGGTTAATTATTTTCCTCAAGATCACACAGGTAGTAAGAAGGGGAGCTGGAAATTTGAACCCCAGAGCTCCTGCTCTTCCCTGATTGGTGCTGCCTCTAAGATGGCAGGTGCAGGTCCCCTGACTTGGTCCAGTGCTGATGGAGAATCAGAACGGCCAGTCGGACATCACGAGACCCGCCCTGGCTTTCTGTGGTTCCTAAGGCCTCTCATGCTCTCCTGACCATCTGGTTGCCGTTGGGTGATGATGGTGATTAAAAAAAAAAATTCTGATACCCCTTGCGTGTATATTTTGAGCACTGCATTCCTTTTGCCATCTGTCCTAAAAGGAAATCTAAAAATCGGGTATTTTTCCTGAGTTTCCTGGTTCCCCTCCCATGGTGCCTACTCGTCAGCAAAGTTAAAATCATTGGTGGTATTACCCACACTCTGGGTCATTTTGGAAGATTAGAACAGAGTCTTACTGCTGACTCCTCTGTGCTCCCTCTTCAGGCACAGCTTCCTTGGTCCCTTTCATATGTTTAACAAGCCCTTATGTTTCCACGAAAGCCAGAACCCAACCAGAGCCCAACCGATGAAATATATGTATTGCCCAGGGCAAGCATTTTCAGTTAAAGTGGTTTTCAGATCCCAGTTGCTTCTCTGCCTTTAAAATAACAGCTCCATGCACCCATCTCTTTCTTTCTCCCCGTCCATCACCTGTCTTGTCAGCCTGGAGTTATAGATAAGTTTACTAATGACACGAAGCCTATTATCAACAAAGTTGCTTCCGTGGCCGAAAATAAAGGACTGTTCGAGGAAGCTGCAAAGCTTTACGACCTTGCCAAGGTACAGTGCCCCCCCTCCTCCTGCACTTAGTGGATCTGTCACCGAGGGGCATTAAATGCACAGACGTTGGGGGATGCGGGGTCCTGCTCGCCCCCTGCCGAGGCACGCTCCCTGGTACTTGGGCGTCAGTGGTCCCGTCAGGGTGAGACTCTGCTCTACAGAATTGTTTCTGCCCGTGACGTATTTCTGGCCAAGAAAGAGCGGCGTATTGTAAGGATGTCCTGCAGGCACTGAGCTGTAGTCTCACTTGGCAGCCGAATAAGCGTCGTCACATTTTGATGGCGAAGCTGCTGGTGAAAATGCCTTGGTGCCTACCCTCTGGGCAGCGCAGACACACGGGGATTCACGCGGCAGGGAGCAGGATGGCAGCTGAGGTGTTCCGAGAGCGGGAATAAGGGTTTCCACTTAAGAACATACAATGGCTGCTGGTGATCATGTAGCCTAGAAAAGAGGATATTATCTCCTTTTATCAACAGAAGAGTGGACAAAAAGAGGGTTACACTTCTCTCTCTCTTTTTTTTTAATTTAAAGATGTTTTGACTGAGGTCTAATTAAGACGTAGACCAATGCGGATGTTAAGGGCGCAGCTTGAAGATGGTTCTGTAGGTGTAACCACCCCCAGATCAAGATTCAGAGCATGTCCACCCACCACCCCAGAACGTCCCCTGTTTTGTGTGGTTACTTAGTGCCTTCTATTGATTATTTGATTCCTTCCTTAACTTAAAACATCGAACAGAATGCTGATAAGGTGCTGGAGCTGATGAACAAACTGCTGAGTCCCGTCGTGCCCCAGATCAGTGCCCCGCAGTCCAACAAGGAGAGGCTGAAGAACATGGCCCTCTCCATCGCGGAACGGTAAGGCCAATGCCGGTGCCAATGCCGGCACCAGGGCCAGGGCCCACCAAATCTGCTAGTAACAGCAGTTCCAGAGCAGCCCCGACTCACATTCCAACAGCACCTCAGGCTCCTGTTCCCCACACCATCACCAGCACTTGGTACTGGCAGACTTAACATTTTTCCCAAAAAGAAGGGCATGAAAGGGTATCTCAGCATTTTAATCCCGCACATTAGGTTTAATTCTAGGCATTACGTTCACTCTCCTATTATCAGCCATCTCAACGGCATTTGGGAGCAAAGCTAGTGATGGCGAGGTGGGGCAGTTCTTAGAGGGGAGTGGCCAGGTTTCAGAAGCCACCTTCCCCCACCCCCCGGGCGTTAACAGAGTTGTCAGACTGATGAGTGTAACTCCCAGGCTGAGCAGTCATCGCTGTGCCTCTGCAGATGCTCCCGAGAAAGGGCCCGAGAGAACACTGAGCTGGCGGTGCTTTCCTGGGGCAGCGCAGGAGGGCGTTCTGTGGCCAGTGAGAAATCTCCACTTAGCACACCGTCCCCAGGGATGGCCGCTGGGCTTTTGGCCCATCAGGACCCCCCATCCTTCCTGGGTATGTGGGTGCAGAGATGGTGGCTGAAGCTAGAGACCATTGCTTCGTGCAAAGTATTTGTAGGAGGATTCATATCAAATCCACCATCCAAAGCTCGGCCATTTCAAAAAGAAACACCATGTTCCAGTCCTCAGTTCACCTCATACAGAGAGTTCAAGAGGTTCTGACGGTTCTCAGATGCTGTCCTAAAGCTCCAGATTGCACGGGAATTCATGATATACCCCTGACCGCTTCCCTCACTCTCTCTTTTAGGTACAGGGCTCAGGGGGTCAGTGCAAATAAGTTTGTGGACTCCACATTCTATCTCCTGTTGGATTTGATTACCTTTTTCGATGAATATCACAGCGGCCACATTGACAGAGCCTTTGACGTGAGTGTCGGGAGGGGTGTTTGAAGTGCAGGTTAATATACGCCCTTGAAAAATTCAGAACACTTCGCGGGAGTAGCTGAAAACTAAGCCAATGTCACCAGTATGCCTGCTCCGGGAAGGACTGTGCAACCGGGAATTTCAAGGGGATTTCTGTGTTGCTTTCTCTTCCTTTTTCTTTTTTCTATTCCTTACCCCTTTAGTCTAAAAACAGCTTGAAAAGTAATTTGAAATCTGAACTTTAAAATGGCCTCAGGAAATGAGGATAGGAATGAAGTTAGTCAGCAAGTTGGAATCAAAGCCTTTGGGTGTGAGGGGGTGGCGTGTTCTCAGAAGCCCTTGGTGGACGTGCTGGATGCTGTTTGAGGAGCTGGCACGACGGTGATGCGTGTGTCATATGGGCTGGTGGGTTTTTGTTTTAAACAGATCATTGATCGCTTGAAGCTGGTGCCCCTGAATCAGGACAGCGTGGAAGAGAGAGTGGCCGCCTTCAGGAACTTCAGTGACGAGGTGAGCCTCTTGCTGAGCCCTGCCTTCTGCTCCCACTCCCGCGAGAGCTGTCATTTCGGTGTAACTAGTGACTAAGTCTGAGTATGTCACCGCCCAGATTGAGTTTTCTGAGAGGAGTTCAGCTTCCCACATCCTGGGCTGGTTTTTCTGTGAGTACGTGTCTCCATCAGATTAATTTCTGACTCAGAAAATACAGTCATGTCAGTGATCAGACATGTTCTTGGGAGAAACAGGTCTCTGGTTGACCCTGTGAGGTCTGGAGTAGTTCTCTGTTATCCACTTGTTCTAGAAGGTGTGTTGGTGCTTCTCTGGGGTCTTCTCTAAGTAGCTCCATTGGGTGCATAACACATGCATCATGACCCACTTCCTCCCGTCCCCTCTCGGACCTGTTTTGTCTTGAGAAGCAGGTGCAGCGGCCATGGACCAGCTGTTAGCCGTGGAGCCCCAGCGCCACTGTCTCTGCAGCATTGCTAGCACAGTGCCCCCATCTAGCCCCAGGGCACTCAGCTCTCCGCACACTGGAATTGCTAGGAGAGCTTTACAAACCTGCATGCCCGGGCCCTGCGCCCAGAAACTCCAGTTCCCTGGTCTGGGCTGCGGCCCAGAACGCCCCTCATTCCATCTACAGCCGGGCTAGGCGTCTTCTCTAGAGCCGCTGTCCCGGGGTGTCACTAACAGTTTCCATTTAGAACTGGTCCTCAGCAACAAATCCCTCTTACAAAACAGCTTCTGTTGTAGAGGAAGGAGGGCCGGCTTCTGCACATGTGGTGGGGCGGTTGCCTGCTGTGGTCCACACAGCTTAGGTCTTGCCACTCACAGCCTTCCCTTCATTTCTGCTGTCATGCCCCCCCCCCCCCCAAGCTACTTGGTCTTTGTTGTTTCTTGCCTTCTCTGGATGCATCGTTCATTGCGGCATGGGTGGCGTGGTGCGCCAGCGCCTGCCTCTCTAGATGCTCCCAAGGGCTCTGCTAGGGCTGAGGGTCCGAGGAGACGGCCTGATGGGTCTGAGACAGGAGTGTCCCAACTCTGACATTCAAATCCACACTTTCCTTGGTGATCACGCTGCCGGCCAATCCACGCTCACACGCTGGTCAGATGTCCTCAGCCTGCTTTGGCTCACTGCCTGCCCAGGAGCCGTGGCATAAAGGAGGCAGCAGGAGGGACCCACCTGAGTGGCGCCACCTGGGCTTCGCTCTCACACTTGACATTTCAGTGCCGTGGGCTACCTTTTGGTGACTAGCTCTCCACCTGGCAGCTGTGGGCATGTGTGTGCCCAGGCCTGCCCAGAGGCCCCGCTCCCATTGCTGGCCCCAGCTGGGTTCCTCTCCTGACTTCCTGTGTTTCTCTGCAGATCAGGCACAACCTCTCAGAAGTGCTTCTCGCCACCATGAACATCCTGTTCACACAGTTTAAGCGCCTCAAGGGGACGAGTCCCTCCTCAGCTTCCCGGCCCCAGCGAGTCATCGAGGACCACGACTCTGTAAGATCCCCGCGTGGGCCAGAGCCGTGGCGGGAACCGCCTTTCTGGTTTGCCGCCCATCGCGCCGCGTGAGCCCATGCGCATGAGCCCAGGCTGCCCTTCCCCGTTCCGCCCGGCAGCCGGCAAACCTGGGTGAACCCGGGTCAGGAGGCTCCAGGAAGAAATCACACCTCAATGGGATTGCTGTTCTTCTCCAGCTAAAAACAGACAGGCAAACAAACAAAAAAGTTGTGCCCAGTTTGCGAATATCACCTTTTTAAAAATCCAAAATAGAAGGCTCATTTGTAGTGATTCTGTAAGAACTTCCTGAGCTCATTTTAAAATATCAGGTTACTTTGTGAGTCTCAGCTCAGCACTTTCATCAACAGCACATGACCTGATGCAAGCCCTTGCTTCTGCTCTCATCTGAGCCTCACAGGGACCCAAAGATGGGGGCAGGCACAGATGGGGGCAGGCACTGTCAGAGGGAACCGAGGCCTGGAGTCGGGAAGCCACTTGCTTTTGTGGGCCCCTCGGGGTAGGGAAGGAGCCATCAGTCTGACACCGAGCCAGTGCCTTTCAGCTGCTGTGGGCCCTCAGCGTTCTGCGGGTCAGGCAGAGCCCAGGCCGATAGAATCCTAGGACTCACGCAGCCTGTGATGTCCAGTTGACTTGTCTAATTACACCATCAAAACTGTTAGTGTTTGAACATTACCTTTCCCTTACCTTCTCCACCTAATGTTTGCTGAGACTCAGTAAGGTGTATAACAGCCACACCTGATTTTGACAGTCAAGAAACTAGAGCTTTGGAAATCCTATCTCCTGCCTCCGAGGGTGTCTGTGGGCTCTGTCGCTTACAGACCTGCCCCGTGAGCTCTGGTGGGCGTTACGCCTTCGGCCACGCAGGGAGCAGTGCTGGGAGGGTGCACTGACTTGTAGGCCGTCCGTGTGTGCACCACGGCAGCTGCTGGCCGCCGACTGCTCTTAGGCTGTGAGAGCTGCACAGCCTCAGAAGTGATGTGAGGAGGCGTGCCAGTGCGGCCCACTGCGCGTGGGCCTGGGCAGCCGTCTGTGTGTGTGACGAACAGCCCAGTGCAGGCTGCTGTGGGTCCAGGGCGGAGGCGCACATTCCCGGTGCGCTGGGTGCTGCCTCCAGGTCAGCGGAGGCCCTGCCCACAGGTGGAGCAGCTGGCCTGGCGGGCGGAACACATTCTGTGTTTTAATCTCTTGTTTTAGGCACTTAGTTTTTGCATGTCATGAGTAAAGCCATTCTCCCATCTTCCTCCTGCCCGTCACTCTTCTTTTTTATGGGGTAGAGACGGACAGAGTAGAGACTTGGATGTACACGCTGCCTGCCCAGGCCGGGGCCGCATGGTTCCTGTGCAGTGCTGCCCAGCCAGGGGCCCGGCCCTTTGCCCGAACACCCCTGGGCTCAGGCAGAGTAGCTTACAGTCAGCCGTGAGGGCTGGGCACTTGTGTGCGCATTGAAAGAAAGTTTCACAGGTACTCTCATCAGGAAGTAACGTTTTCTTTTGCTTGGACATTAGTCAGGACATGTACTTGCCGGTTTATTTATGTGTCAGCTACAGCACTTGCCTTCCGTTTCCTTCGCGGATGGCCCTTGAGGAGCCTAGTAAGTGACCCTTGTGTTTCCTTAAGAGTCCAGTCACTGGGCAGGGGGTGTCTGGACTCTCCCGTTCTCTTTCCCGGCAGTTTCCTTTGTCGCTGCTATAAGATCCCACATATCTCACTGTGGGGCCACACGGAGCTGTTCTCCAAAGTTTCTGTATTCCTTAATCATCTGTCACTTAGAAATCAGAGTGACGGTTGTCTTTCTACTGTTTTTAGAGACACCTGAGTTAAAATCTTTCCCTCCTGGAACAATCGATGGAATCCCATAATATTGTTGCCAAGGAAACGAGGGCCAAGCACTTATGTCAGGAAGGAAGGAGTGGGAGGAAGGAAAGGGGAGAGGGAGAGGAGAGAGTGCCGGCCTGGGGCTGCATTGTCTCTGCTCCCCAGGGAAGCAGCAGGCACCAGCCAGGGGAGAGGCGGGCCAGCAGAGCAGGGTCTACAGCGCAGGCCTGTGTCCCAGCTCGTCACCTGTCAGGCGAGGCAGCCGGCCTGGCAGACCCAGCTGTCCTTGGCTTAGGAGAGCGTGGAGCTGGGCCCTGGGACGGGCTGTGCTAACTCTGTACCTTGCGGAAGAACGTGGTTGTCGTCCACCACCCCCCTCCCCGCCGGAACCTGCCCCTGGCACTGGCAGGTAGAAAATGATAGACCCTGCTGGTGGTCCCGGCACAGCACCCCAACTTCAAGGTAACTGGCTTTCTCGTCTTCCCTTTCTCAGCAACTCCGAAGTCAAGCCCGGGCCCTGATTACCTTTGCTGGGATGATACCCTACCGGACGTCCGGGGACACCAACGCCAGGCTGGTGCAGATGGAGGTCCTCATGAATTAAGTGCGGGCTCTGCGGGCTCCCGACGCACGCTGTCAGTACCCCGAGCGCGTGGGCCACGGGGTGGGGTTTCTGGTTTTGTTTCTGTTGTTTTGTTTTGTTTTGTTTTTCGTATTATGTATTTTTTGTCAACACCAATAAATTTCTTTGATTTGTATTTTTTTTCCACATTATTTTCTTTCCTTTTTTTTTCCTTTGAAAATTTGTTTAAATTTTTATTTGTATGGGAGGAGATGACTTCAGTAGTGCTTGAGCCAGAGAACGACAGGCTTATGTAGCCATAGGCATCTATGATTTGGGTCAGGTCGACTGAAATGATTAAAAATTAACCCAACATGAGCAAGGAAATGAAGGCTTTGGCCATTACTTTTATTTAGATATAATATTTCATATAATGGGGTCATGGTTCGTTTTTCACATTTTTATTTGACTGAGAAAGCAGCCTCGCTTTGGGGGAGTTGAGATCAGTGATTATCGGGCACTCTGGGTTCCCTCTCTTCTTTCAGGTGTGGCTTGGGGTCCAGGTGGCCTAAGACCACCTTCCAGTTCCAGGATTAATTCGTGGGCTGTTCTCTTGCAGTCCCACTGTGAAAACAGGCTTAGGAAAGGGAGCCTTCCAAGCAGACGTCTAGGTGCCCAGCTGGGGTGGAGGAAGGCAGCCCTCCTGCGTCGGTCTCTGCCCAGTGAGAGGTGACCACTTGGCCTTGTGCTCCCCCCAGGAGGACTTTGAACCCCTCATTCCCTTCTCTGGTGGTCAGTACCTCTGTTTGGATAATGAAGCCGATCGGCTGGGCACATTCACAAGTCCCATTGGGCATTGTCACTGGGGGCTTGTGTACCCTGAGCAGAGGGGGTCCCTCAGCAGTGGCTTTCTCCCACCCCAGTCCCGAAGGCCCAGGCAGTACTGCAGAGGGAATGGGACGCGTGCTTGCTCCTCAGTGGGTGGCTGAGGGTGCAGGGCTTCTGTGTCCCCATGGTGACGCCGTGAGCCCAGAGGCACGATCCTGTGGCGGGTTATTAGCTTCAGCGTCATCCCAGCTCGCCTGTTTGGGGAACTAAATCTTGTCCCTCAACATTGGTCCATGATTTTACCTTTTACCCTGAGAAACCGAGACTGTGGCACCGAGGGACCTTCATCCTCCAGGGGTGAGTCCAGTCCGCCCAGTGGAATCGGGGCACTTGGAGACAGGGTTCCCCCCGGCCTCAGGCGGCTCATCGTAAACTCACTGAGACCGAGGGAGGTACCGGCTCGAGCTGGATCCTTTTCAGAGGCCTGGAGATTTGATTTCAAAGAATCTGTTCCTTTGACTTATTTTTTTTCACGAAACAACTCTGGCTGCCTCACTTCAAAGGGGAAGCTGGAGTGAGCACTTTCTGAGCCAATCCTTTGGTTTTGTCATTCAGAGAGCCGGCGTGCCCTTCAGCTGGGGCTGGAGCGGGCCCTGGCCCTGCCCTCCGAACGTGCGGTCTAATTAGAGACTTCAGTCCCGCAGCCACGGTTCTTACTCCTTTGATGCATCATTTAAATTCTCGGGTGTCGGCTACTTTAAGCACCGTGCTCAGACTCCTTCCCACAGGAGCCAGCATTTGCGGATTTTTTTTTTTTTAAATAGAGGACTATTTGCTCTTTGCATCCTCACCCCTGCCTGCTCTATTTGAGTAAACTGATCAAACCCGTAATACTAAATCTAGCAATTCCCTGCAGATGTGCAACATCCTGCTGCCTTAGGCTGAATTCCACAGTCCCGTTTCTCCATTAGGCATCGGGACCTTGGTCTCCCTTACTAGGTAGTTCATATCACCCCAAACTCCCATCCTGCCCCTCAGGAAGTGACTGGAGCATGCTGGGTACCGACAAAACCCCAGGCTGGGGCTAGCAGCCCCCCACGGATGGGACCCTCAGCCTAGTCAGCCACGGAGGTTGCGTCCTGTGTCCAGCACGCCAGGAGGCTTTACCTATGAAATTTCTAATGGACATGTGCAATTTATGCTATTACTCAACCAGTAAAATGCAGCCTTTATGCCTACATTTCGGGACTGTCAGAAAGGTCAGCAAAATGAGGCTGTTTTTGGGGTCCTGCATGTCCCCCATCCTTCATTCTCCTGGGCTGAATTCAGAAGTCCCCGGCCTCCAGCGCACCTGACAGTTTCCTAGTGCTCCGGTACCCCGCACAGGTGGGGAGGCGCAGGCAGGCAACCTGTCTTCTTGCCACTTGTTTCTTTCTGCACAGGTTGGTAGGGAAAAGCTGAAAACCACCAACTAAAACATTTTGAAAAGAAACATCAAATGATCTGCCCTTCCTTCTCCTTGCCTTGCTCTGCATCTACCTGCTGTGGTTGGCGGCCCTCCAGGGCCTGGCTGCCCAAGCCCCGCTGCTGTGCCAGCCCGAGTTCAGTTCGGCCGCTGCACAGCCCAAGGCAGTGGCTGGAGACGGCCAGGTCATCAGGTCCCCGCCCCAGAGTTGGTCATAAGTCAAAAAAAGTGGGCTTTCTTCTAGTCCTCTTTTGCCGGGATCGCTAAGTGGAAGTACTGGTGGTGCCACGTTGCTAAGAAGAATTAGAAAGAATTTTCTGTCCTTTGATTTTTGAAATAGCTTTTGTCTAGCTCACAGTGGATGTTCAGCCAATGATTGAATGAGCAGATTCTGTCCTTTGATTTTTGAAATAGCTTTTGTCTAGCTCACAGTGGATGTTCAGCCAATGATTGAATCCTCAATCCCATTCCCCACGCCCTCTGTTCCAGCTCCTCACGTCCTCTATCCCATTCCCCACGCCCTCTGTTCCAGCTCCTCACGCCCTCTGTTCCACTCCCCACGCCCTCTGTTCCAGCTCCTCACGCCCTCTGTTCCACTCCCCACGCCCTCTGTTCCAGCTCCCCACGCCCTCTGTTCCAGCTCCCCACGCCCTGTTCCAGCTCCTCACGCCCTCTGTTCCAGTTTGCATAGATTCAAACTCTCAGCCTGGGGTTCTTAAGGCACGTGTGTGAAGGAGGGAGGGGAGGAGTGTCTCTTGGGGCCCATAAAACAGGGCGGGTCCTTCCAAGAAGGAAACGTAGAGAGCTGGAAGGGGTGGAAATGTGATTTACTGTAAACAGTAATAAAGGCCAGATCTTTAAAAAACTGGGTGCAGGAAGGGCTGGCGGAAGGCCAATGTTGCACGGGCATCCTCTGTCCCCCTGTGGCCTTTGCCCTTGGGGTCCTTTGAGAGTCTGTTTCTCGGGGATCAGGAGGGAAAAGAGTTTGCTTCAGAGGAGGAAGTTGGGGAGCCAGTGATCCCCCCTGGAGGTTTCTAGCAGAGAAACACACACTCAAGCCCCTTTGGTGGCCCCAGCAGAGCTGGCCCTGACAGGCTCTCAGGTGACACCCAGGGCTGCAGCGAAGGCTCCTTCATCTGGGCCAGATTCAGCAAATAAAAACACAGGACAGGAGATAAACGGGACTTTGAGATAAACCACGAGGGAGTTCTCGGATGATCGTGCCCCCGTTTCACAGGGCTGCCCAGTGCGGCCTGCCTCTGCTGGCGCTGGCTGCCAGCGGCCTCAGGCTTGGCCCCCGCTGCGAGGGGCTGTCCGGCTGAATTGGATCACCCTGGTTTGCGGAAATGACAGCGAGATGGGCAGTCACTTGAGAGGGGGCAGGACCTGGAACTCGGTGTCGAAGAGCCAGGCGGCCCCAGCCGACCTCGGCTGCTGTCCTCTCCCGGGTTTGTTTTTTTTCCATCAGGAATTTCAAATGTGCCAAGTACAGCCTCGTCCCCCTTGATCAGTAACTCTCATTAGGGGCGCAGTGGGGAGCATTCTTTGCTTTATTCAGTTGACCGGTTATTTTCTTCACGTCTTTGCTTTTCTGACCTTGTCGCTCCGTGTGGTGTTTGTGGGAGCAGGGACGGAGGGGGTTGAGGGCGGGGGAGAGTCGGTGTACGCCTTTTGCCTGTTCCTTTCTGTACAGTAACTTCTGCATTTACTCTGTTTAGGATGGTTCCTTCACCAGCACCCCTGTCTGTAGCCAGTAAATTTCTGGAATGTTCTCCCAAAGGGCCCCTTTGTTCAGTCCTTCCGTGGAGCAGAAACCTCTCGGGCCTCCTCTCCTGGGAATGTCCTTAGCACAGCCGGGGGCTCCTCCGAGGGCAGCAGAAGTGCCTCTTCCCGGCCTCTGGTGCCTGTGCCAGGCCCCTTCTCCGCTCCCTGCAAGGAAGGCTCAGGCCTGCCCGGCCCGGTCTCTGTAAGTACAGGACTCCCCACCCGGCCCCCGAGGCTTGCTCTGCCCCCACCAGCCTGGGAAGGCAGTCCCCTGAGGAGGGCCTGGGAGAGCCAGGGCCAGCTGGAGGGCGAGGGAGCATTTTGGTGATAACCCAGCAGGTGGCATCCACCCCGGGCTGGAGCTGGCTGCAGTCTGTGAGCATGTATTTTGGACACTTACTGGAAAGCATCTTATTTTTTAAATTTATTATGTTTTTATTGATTTCAGAGAGGAAGGGGGAGGGAGAGGGAGAGAGAGAGAGAAACATCAATGATAAGAGAGAATCTTTGATCGGCTGCCTCCTGCACGCCCCACACTGGGGATCGAGCCCGCAACCCGGGCATGTGCCCTGACCGAGAATCGAACCGTGACCTTCTGGTTCATAGGTTGATGCTCAACCCCTGAGCCACGCCGGCTGCGTTGGAAAGCCTCTTCAATGGAGGTTGAGGGCCAGTTATTTGCCTTGGGGGAGGGAGGCAGGATTGGGGGACTGTTCTGGTCCGATGGTGGGAGAGACATGGCCTGATCACAGGACAGAAGCCTCCTGCTGTCTTGGACAGCCTCTGCCCGTGTTTCTGTCCTGGAGAGGCGTCCTCAGGGTCTGGGCATGGGATCCTGCTTGGGGGCATGCTGATGGCTGAGGAGGAAGGGGTGTCCATTTTTCTCCCCCTGGGGGACCTGGCCCTACTGAGGAGCTCTGAGGTGACCAGGTGGCCTGAGTGGGCGGCGTGGAAGCGTTTCAGCCCATTCCCTTTGGACGGCAGGTCTCAGCTGGGGTTCAGGGGAGGCTATTTCCTGGTGAGTCCACCTGGGAATTGGGGCCTCCTACGACCCCCACCCCCTGTGGTAGGGTCTAACTGTCTCTTCTAAGATGGCAGTGCCTTCAGGGCAGGGACTGGCGAGCCTGTGGCCTGGAGGGGAAACCACTGAGGGGCAGGGGCGGTGGCGCGATGGCCGCTGTGGTGAAGTGTGGCGGTTTATCCAGCTCTCCAAACTGGAGGCCTTTTGGAGGTGTCCTCAGCCAGGTGGTCACCCCAACGCGAGGGGCACCCAGTGGTCCCCTAGGAAAGGCCAGGTCTCCATAGGTGCCCCAGGAAGCAAACAGCCACAGAGAAGCATGGGGATGGATGGTGGGCAGTGAGGCCCAGCGCCTGGGAGCTCAGCTGTGCTAAGGACATTCCAGGAGAGGAGGCCTGAGGCGCTCGACTGGAAATGCTTTCCTCAGTTGTTGCAAACGCCTCTGTCCGCCGTGCCCCCGCCCAGAGGCATCAGTCACTCTCACACCCAGCGGGTCCCCCGCCCACAGTGTGGTCCCTGGGCTGAGCCTCTGTGCTGGGCAGCCTGATGGATCAGCTGCCTTGCGTTTAAAAAAAAATTAAACCAAACCAAAAAGGGCACTTGGATTCCTCCCATACAGCCAGCCGGTAGAGAGGTGGCCCTCTGGGGGCGGACCCAGTGGTTAGCATTGGAAAGCACAGGACCCAGAAGGATTTGGAGGCTAAATTCTTTGAAAACTAAATTCTGAAAGGAGAGAACTCAGCACCAATGGGGGTGGGGGAGAAAGAGGGGGGACCAGCCGAGACCCAAGGCTCTCAGAGCAGAGCCCGGAGCGGAATGAGCGGGCAGCAGCCCAGGCTTCAGGGCCCAGGGTTTCCAAGGGACAGCCACCAACGCTGGGCTGGGCTGGGCTTGGGTGAGAATCCCCTGGAATCCTGTGACTGAGGGCAAGTTCTGTGTCCTCGCAGAGCCAGTTAGCTCAGGTATAAAGCAGGGTGCCAGTTCCTAACCCGCAGCCAACTGGGAAGATTAAGTCCATTTCTAAAATCGCCTCCCTGTTACCTGTCACCCCGTGAGCCCGCAGGAAAGGTCACTTTGGGCCGCCTGCTCCGAGCCTTGTAGAGGTGTGTCCTCCATTCAGCTCCTGTCCTTCACAGCAGGTGCTTCCCGGGGTGACAGAGCGGCATCAGCGACCCCCTACCCCAGGTTTGGCTTTTTTTCTCCTCGAGACAAAATGAGGTCAATGAAATGAGGCTAAAAACTTACTATTAGGGGACAGATATGGACAAGTCAGATTCGACTTGGGTTCCTGTTGACTCAGTGACGCCAGGTGGGGAATGCCGTTCAGCACGTGTCTGAGCATCTGCCCTATGCCAGGCCCTGGGACACAGCGGGGAAGTGAGCGAGCCCCCCGCCCTCCAGGAGCTTACACCTTCACTGGTGAGAGTGGACAGCCACGGCCTCTGCCTATCAAAGTGCGTCTCTCTCCACAGGCTGGCGTGAGAGCGTCGCCGTTCCGGGACCGCCAGGGCCCGCAGGGCTAAGAGCTATGGGTGCTCTTGAGACTGAGGCGCAGCCCCTGCTAGTTTCCTAAGCTTAGGTGTGGTTGGGAAGAGAGAGAAGCAGGTGTGTGCACAGGCACACACACACCATCATAACATAGGAAGCCGTAAGAAATGAGTGACAGGGCCAGGTGGGGGGGTGGGGGGTGGGAGGTGAGGGGGCCATGAGCAAGTGATGGGATTCAGACCTGCAGACGTGGGCATGGTGTGGGCGTGGCCGTCTCCGTAGCTGGGTACAGGGAGCCCGGCTCGGCTCCTGGCCTGGCCCCAGCGGTGTCAAGCAGCCATGAACCACCCCGATGACCTTGAAGCAGGAGGGACAGCAGGACTCAGGTGAGTGGGGGGCCCCTGGAGCCAGGTGGGGACCTGCCAGGGGTCAAAGGCCGCACGTGCAGCCCTTCCTGGCCACGCAGAAGCCTGACCGTAACAGGGTATCCACCTTTGCTCAAGAGGTGAGTGTGTGGCGGTGGGGTTCACCTGGGGAGGTGCGGTCCATAAGGCAGAGAGAGGAGGGGAGGTCCGATCTGGGGGTCCATACAAATCAATAATTAAGTGCTGCCTATGAGCCTTGGGCAAGGAATCCAGCACAAAGAGCTTGTGGCCAGTTATGAATTCATGTGTCTCCCCAGGCGACATGAGCTCCTTTTAAAACCTTTTACAGCGTGGGAGGCACTGCCTTTATGAAGAAGCCAGGCTGTGCTGTGCGCAGCCTCAGTCAGCTCATCTTCCCTCCTGCTCAGAGCTCTCGTTCTCAGCCCTGGGAGCTCTGAAAAAACACTGATTTCCACCTGGTGTGGCTCAGTGGTTGAGCGTCAACCTGTGAACCAGGAGGTTGCGGTTTGATTCCCGGTCAGGGCACATGCCTGGGTTGCAGGCTCGGTCCCCAGTAGGGGGCGTGCGGGAGGCAGCAGATCAATGATTCTCATCATTGATGTTTCTATCTCCCTCTCCCTTCCTCTCTCTGAAATCAACAAAAACATTTAAAAAAATACCAAACTGATTTCCAAGCCCCCTCCTGGCTTAATTGGCATTAACTTTTTTTTGAAGCTCCCCAAAAAAACCTTTCATGCCCTGAGTCAAGAACAGGGTCAAGACCCCTTATTCTGACCAGAAGCAGGGAGTGGGCTAGGCCTTGGGCCTCTCTAAGTGCCAACCCCCTGCCCACTCCTCCACACGGGTTGTCCACAAATCACAGTGTCTGAGATGCACTAAACGGGAAGATGAAAAGTCTAACTGGTTAGGAAAAACAGGCACCAGGCCCAGGCCCCCTGCGTCAGCTTGCCCATTGCGCCCCCACCAGGGTCACAGCCGGTCATCCGCAGGTCCAGGTCCTTGGTGTTGCTGGTTGACTAGTAAACATGGCTCCAGTTGGAGAGCACCACTGTGTGTATGTTGGGGGGTTAGTGTCATGTTCCCCAGGAAATCACAAGCGAATGACCTCTGACAGCTCGGGGGGAGTCCCTGGCCCCTCATCTAGGATGTTCTTTCCTTGCGTCCAACTGCCCCGCCTCCCTGTGCCCATCATTGGCGGTCATGTGCCCTGAGGGCTTGTCCTGAGCCTCTCCAGTGCTCAGTGCTGCTGCTAGCAGAGCCTCCCTGGGGGTAAAGACCCGACTTCCACTCCTCAAACTTCCTGCCCTGTGGGACCTGCACCCCGAGCCAAGCAACCCCGTCTGGAGGGGAGACTCCTCTTAGACCCACCCCTCTCCCCCATTTTAGCACAAATGCGCCGAATGGCAAGTGTCATCTTGCAGCTGAGCCCTGGGAGGCTGGGCGGCCACCAGCAGGAGGGCCCCTGGGATTCTGCGTTGGGATGTTGATGAGGGCTGAGGGCGGCAGGTGACGCGGGAAAGCCCCTCTGAGCTGCGGGGAGCCTCCGAAGGTGGTTTCTGGAAAAGCCCGCGCTCCGAGGACTGCCAGGGCCAAGGCCAGCTCCCTCTGGGTCTCTGCTGTCCGCTCCTGAGCAGCTCCTCCCCCTGCTCCTCCCCACACCCCAGCTCCTTGTTCGTTTTTAGTAAATGTTGGCACCTGCCCCTAACAAAGCATTGCCTGAAACAGTGGAGGATGGGTTGGTTTCCTCCCACCTTTTCTGGTAGCTAAAGAGCTGGGACCAGATTGGCCCGGCCGGTGTGGCTCAGTGGTTGAGCATCCACCTATGAACCAGGAGGTCACGGTTTGCTTCCCAGTCAGGGCATATGCCTGGGTTGCAGGCTCCATCCCCAGGGTGGGGCGTGCAGGAGGCAGCTGATCAATGATTCTCTCTCATCATTGATGTTTCTCCCTCTCCCTTCCTCTCTGAAATCAATAATATATTAAATAATAATTTTTAAAAAGTTTTCTCAGCTTGGATGGAGGGATAAAGGTTTGGTGGAGATTTCTTTATCAGAAGAGTAAGGGGGGGGGGAATGAAATCCCACTCTTTTATCAGAGAATGACCACTGATCATGAATCTACTTTTTGCCTTGGCTGCCAGGAAGCTCCAAGCTAACATTTGGCCACTTCCCTCATGAAATGAATGCTTATTCCTTTTTGCCTTTATCCTACCACCCCGTTCTACCATTGCCCCAGCCAGAGGAACCTACCCCTTCTCTGAACCCGGGTAACATCTTACCCAGGGACTTGTGCCTTTATGCTTTGGGCGGGGGCTCTTGCTCTGCTACCTCCGATGATCTAGGACTCAGTGATGGCAAACCTATGAACTCATTTTTTTGGTTGATTTTTCTTTGTTAAATGGCATTTAAATATATAAAATAAATATCAAAAATGTCTTTGTTTTACTATGGTTGCAAAGATCAAAAAATTTCTATGTGTGACACGGCACCAGAGTTAAGTTAGGGTTTTTCAAAATGCTGACACGCCGAGCTCAAAAGGTTCGCCATCACTGAGCTAGGGGCTCCTGCGGGGAGTGAGCACGCCTTGCCCTCTGTGTGTTCCCCAGAACCGTCCAGTCCGTTATGAATGCCTGCATTTACTTGTGGAATGAATGTTGGCTAAATAGGTTTTTAAAAGCAAGTCTGACCATGAAGAGAGAGAAGAAAAAAAACACAAAACACCACAGAGTCCTTCCTTTAACAATGAAAGTGTGTTAAGTCATCAAGCCCGTTCCCACACCTTTTGGCTTTGGCTGCCAGTAGCTTTAAGGTCCTTCGGTGTCCAACTGCTACACCACCGTCCAGGAAGGCAGACCGGGAATGCCAGAGACACACTTCCGTGGTCGGCAAGGCTCAGGGGAGGCCCCAGCGTCTTGTCCTGGTTGCTGGGGAGGTTGCAATCCAGCCTCCGGCTCCCCAGGCCTTCCCAGGGCCTGGCCCCTCCAGGGTGGCCCTGCCCTGCTGCTGCCCTGCGCAGGGCTTGTGTCTGCTCCCCTCTTCCCGGAGCCCTCAAGTCTGTGAGCCCCGCGCGGGCAGGGACCCAGCTGTGCGGGTCCGAGGCAGCCATCGGTGGGGTGGGGGGAGGCCGCCGCTGTCTGGAAGCCAGGAAGCCTCGTCGGAGGAGGAAGCCGGCGGAGTTCTGGTATGGTTGCTGCAGCTGGTGTTGTGATCAGGCCGACGAGCAGCGCATCCTCTTACCCGCTATTTCACGACACCAGGGTTGCATCATACCCATCCTCTCCAGGGAGCCTCGTGGGACCAGCACCCGGACTGGGGATGGGGTGGGGTGGGGAGTCTGTATGAAAGAGTGTCCTTTTGGCGAGCAGGATCTCAGTCCTCCAGCTCCGCGGGGAGCTTTCCAAAATGCTGACGTGGCCCCTCCTCCACCCCGGGGGTCCATAGAAGCTCCCGTCGGGGCCCAGGAACCAGCATTTGTGGAGTTGCCCCATGAAGCTCAGATCCGTGTGCAGTCAGGGCTGAGCCCCAGGCTCCCCGACAAGGCTGCTGTCCTTGCTGCCTGTTGCCTCAGCCCCTCCGGCCCTCCCTGGCCAGTTCTGTCTGCCTCGCCCTGCTCACCACAGCACCACAGACCCCAGCAGCTTCCGTAAACAGAAGGGATCTCACACCCCAGGCCCAGGGCAGGCTCCTTGCCTCGGCATTCCTGGCCCTTCTCTCCAGGTCCCCCACCCAGAAATGAGACCATTGCCTCCCCTGTGATGTCCTCCCTGCTGCCTTGGTCTCCAGAGCCCCCGCCCTACACGAATCCATGGGCTGGCTCTGTGGGCTCCGCCTTCAGAAGACATCTCAACGCCACCCCACCGCTTCTCAGCGGCTGCCACCCACAGCTGCCCCCTGCCTGGCCCCGACTAGTCTTGCCTTGACCCTGCCTCCCTCAGTCCATTCCCCACACAGTGGCCAAAGGGATCTTTGAAAAATATAAATCTGACCATCACACAGAGAACATGGGACTTGTCACGCTGGCTGGAAGGCCCAGTGCTCCCCCTCCCATGTGTCAGACCCGTCTCCTCCATCCCTCTGCTCCAGCGACAGGAGCCCCACCACACCACACTCCTGTCCCCGGGCCTTTGCACAGGCCCTTTCTCTGTCCCGACCCCTGTGCTCAGACCTGCTTGCATGTGGGTGGCTTCTCATTGTTGGAGCTCAGCTCACATGTCTCATCTCAGAGGGGCCTGAATGCCCCTCCTCAAAAAACAAGCTGTTTTCTTCGTAGCACTTAACCGCTGACTGTATTACGATGATGGCTCCTTCATCTGCTGCCTGTGTCTCCCACTAGAATGTGAGCTCCAGGAGGGCAGGGCCTGCGTCTGGTCCCCCTAGTGCCTCTGCTGCCCAGCACAGGCTGTGCATGGTATGCAGTAAGCACTCAATAAATGTGTGTCAATGAAGAAACGATTGGACCCCTTTCAGCTTCATCTCCCACCCTGTGGTCCCTCCTCTCACCCCACCCACCTCTTCCCTGGCACTGACCACGCCTTTCCCGAACCCCGTGCCCCAGAATCCCCTCCATCGGTGCCCAGCCTCTCCCCTTCCAGCTCCCCTCTCTCTCCTGGGCGCTGCCCTCTCTGCCGGTTTGTGTGCCAGGCGAGGCTGTGCGTCCCAGGGCCTGGTACACAGGAGGGGCACAACCAAGGCTCAGGTGCCTCTGGGATGCTGGGATTCAGAGGGGGCAGCAGGGCCCCTGCCCTCACACTCCACACGCCAGAGCCCTGTGTCTAGGGTGTTCGCTTCTAGGGGTTTCCTGACTGGGAGGCTTTCCGGTTCCTTTGCTGCCCCTGTCCTCTGTCCTGAGAACCGGGAGGTGATGAAGGGACCCTCGCCGCTCGGCCAGGGACGGGGGACCCCTGGACAGGTGAGCCCTGGCTGACAGGTGTGGGTGGCATTTCCACGGCCCACTGGGGTCAGGTAAGACTGAGAACGGAGACGGAGCCTGAGACCCCCCACGGCCCTGTCACAGGGTTTGCTCAGCCAGGTGCATCGGTTCCGAGTCCCGGGTCTCAGACCTGCGGGCTCTGGGGGGCCCCTGGCAGCTGAGGTCCTGGGACTTGTGTCTGACCCAGCACTGTGTCCGCATCAAAAAGAGGGTCTGAAAAAAAGAAAAAAAGCCTGGCTTGTATGGCTCAGTGGTTGAGCATCAATCTATGAACCAGGTTTGATTCCCGGTCAGGGCACATGCCCGGGTTGCGAGCTCAATCCCCAGTGTGGGGCATGCAGGAGGCAGCCGCTCAATGATTCTCTCTCATCATTGATGTTTCTATCTCTCTCTCCCTCTCCCTTCCTCTCTGAAATCAATAAAAATAAAATTAAATTTAAAAAAGCGGGTCTGTGAGCAGGTCTCCAACGAATGAGATTACAGCACATGCAGGAACCCCCTTTCTTGGGGTCTGTGGTTTGGCATAAGGGGCTCTTACAGTCCCTTCGGCTCGTTCTGTGGAGAAGCCCTTGGAGGGGGCCTGCTTAGACCCTTCCCGCCCCAGTGGGTTGTGGAGGGGCAGGGAATGCTCCTCGAAGCAGCAAACGTTCCCCGCCTGGGCTCGAAGGGACCTTGGGGCCACCTGGCCTGGGCATTGCGGAGGGAGGAGGAGGTCACCGGAGTGACCCAGCAAATCTGCCCCTCACTCTGCCCACGGCCCCAGGGCTGCTGGAGACCTGCCTGCCCTTCCGGCCCCTCCTCTGCCGAGATCTCAATCGGGAATTTTCCACAGCTTCTGCAGGGACCAGGTGTGGGGGAATGGTGTAGGGCAGCTGCGAATTGCCAAGCAGGTGGCAGTTTAAGAGCAGAGCGAGGGGGTGATAAGATCTGCCCCGAGGCCCAGGGAGGGAATGAGTAACTGCCCCACCAGATGGGGTGGGGGTTGGAAGGTAGAACATTGACCATGATTGGGGTCCTGGCCCCAGTGGCTGCTGTCACGCGGTTGGGGACACGCTCCCGCAGGGGCCTCTCTGAGGAGGGGCTGGGACTTCTGGGAAGGGGGTAGGCAAGCTGGGGGGCGGGGGTGTCACGAAGAGGAGCCCCTGAGAAGTCTTTTTTAAAAATTAACACATAAGGTCAAGATACAAACTTTGCAAACAGTTTCACGGTGACCATATCCTGTGATCCTGAGCTCAGCCCCACGCCCGGCTGAACTGGGGTCCCCCACTGAGGAGCTGCCCCTTGCACTGACCCCCACTTGGGGTGATTCTGTCCGCCAAGGGCTCCTGTGGTGGCTGGCTGCTCTCTGCCCTCCGTGGCCTGGTCCCCTCTGTTATTCACTCCAACAGGCGTTTTCTGAGGACCTACTCAGTGCTCTTTAGTTGCTGGGGGTCATCCGTGAACGTGACAGGCCCAGATCTGTGCCCCCGAGGGCCGGCCTTCTAGCACGTTGGATGAAATGTCTGTCACCCTTCCCAGAAAAAGGCCCTTGGGTATAAAAAGGTGCCCACAATTTTGTGGGGCTCCTGGGCTCCAGTTTAAGCATCTCGCCTTGGAGGGTCACTCCCTAACACAGCTGCTGCTCTAACACACCTGCAGCTGCCACCAGCACCTGCCACCTGCACCTGTCCTGGCTCGCAGCTGGCACACCTGTCCTGGCCCTCTGGACCGGGAGCGAGGGGCGAAGGTGAGCCCGCCGGGCCCTCTGCAAGTCCTCAGTCCACAGTGCTCACTTGCTGCCGGAGACGTGGTGCCCCAGGGACTCTGGGCATCTCAGAGCTGGTCCTCTGGTGACCTCTGTGACCTCTGAGAACCCAGGTCTGAGAGGCAACGTTGGGAGGAAGAGAAAGGTGTCCCTCCATGTCCTTCCCAAGGATGGCCCGAGCCTGAGCCTAAGCCCAGCTCAGATGCCTGGGGCTGGTGGTGGCCTTGAGGCCCCTGTTCATCCCCTGACCCCGGTCCAGGGTGCTCTCTCCTGTGGCCGCCCTCCCCGCACAGCTCCCCTGGTCAGTTTCCATTCCCCCCGACTCAGTGGCGCCGTGAGCACAGGCACAGTGCCCGCCATCCACGTCCCCGGCTCCTGTCGCCACCCATGGCGGGGTGGGTGAGCTCTAAGGTTTGTTGGGAGAATGGCTGACGGGGAGATCCGTGCTTTTCTGTGAGCCTACAGGCCACCCAGGCCCAGGGAGCAAACGGACACAGGGGTGAGTGTCCAGGGCGTCCCCAGGGAGGGCTCTGGGGTCGGGATCTCAGGGAGAAGGGAAGGAAGCAGGTTCAACAGGGGCGGAGGGGGCTGCCGTGTAGACACAACGCCTCAGGTCGGCAGCTGGGAGCTGGGTGGGCCCTACCCGAGGGGGCGGGGCATCAGGCCTTTACACCCAGCCCTCGGGGCCCAGGCGGGGCCCTACCTCCGCGATCACGTGGTGGGCAGGCCTGAATGGGCACGTGCTCTGCCTCCCACCCAGTCCAGGGACCCTGCTCGCCTGCCCTGGGCGGTTTAGGCCAACCTCCCTGCCTCCCCCTGCTGCAGGCCCAGCCTATAAAGCCACCCTGCGTGTCCCCGCCGACCCTGGCCCCCGCCCCTGCCACCCAGAGCCACCATGGCCGAGCTGCCGGGGTCGGAGACGCCGGGGGACCCCACGCTGTGCAGTGGGCGCTTTACCATTAGCACGCTGTTGGGGAGCGACGAGTCCCCACCGCCGGCTGCCTACGACAGCAGCCACCCCAGCCACCTGACCCACGGCAGCACCTTGTACATGCGAACCTTTGGCTACAACACTATTGACGTGGTACCGGCCTACGAGCACTATGCCAACAGCGCCCTGCCCGGCCAGCCCCGCAAGGTCCGGCCCACACTGGCCGACCTGCACTCCTTCCTTAAGGTAAGCATCGTCTCAGAAGACTGGCCGCTTCCCTGCTGTGTGACCTGACCCAGTTACCTGCCCTCTCTGAGCCTCGGCTCTGTCACCTACGCCATGAGGATAAGTGTCTTCCTCGGGGGTCGAGAGGCCCAAACGAACAGTGGACATGGGAGTGGGAAGCTCTGGGTACATGTAATGTGAGTTGTTCAGTCATCGGCAACCCAGTTAAGCCAACGAGGGCTGCCTAGAGAGGTAACGAGCTCCCCGTCCGTGGAAGCATGCAAATAGAGGTTGCACACACCTGAAAGAGATGGAGAGAGGAGAGAAGGAAGGTCTGCAGCAGGGAAGAGCCTTGCTGGGTTTGCTGCCTGGGAGGCTGGGCTGTGGAGGGTGGAGGGCTGGGAGCCGCAATGCTGTGACCCCTGCCTGCCTGCCTCACCGTGGTCTCTGGGCTCCCAGCAGGAAGGCAGCCACCTGCAGGCCCTGGCCTTTGACAGCCGGCCCAGCCATGAGATGACGGACGGGCTGGTGGAGGAGGAGGCGGGCACCAGCGGCGAGAAGAGCCCGGGGGAGCCCGTGCGCTTTGGCTGGGTCAAGGGGGTGATGGTGAGTGGGCTGTAAACAGGATGTCCGGGAATGGGGGGGGGGGGGAGCCCGAGCTCCGCCCAGCCTCAGTCAGCTCTGACCCTCAGGCCTTAGCGTTCCGGGCCCATCCTGTGCCTCAGTTTCCCCATCTGCATCGTGACCTCACGTTTTCTCTGGTTTTGTGTTTCCTGACCTCCATTGACTCCCCAGAGGGCAGGGTGGTGTGGCAGACAAGCAGGGGACACTCCCAGACGGAGACCTGGCCCTGGGGCAGATCTCTTTTTGGCTAACTTGTCCTGTGACCTTGGACACGTTACTTAGCCTGTGTCTCAGTTTCCTTATTTGTGAAATAATTAGCATTAAACCAGTTAAGGCAGTGGTTCTCCACCTTCTGGCCCTTTAAATACAGTTCCTCATGTTGTGACCCAACCATAACATTATTTCCGTGGCTACTTCATCACTGTCATGTTGCTACTGTGATGAATTGTCATGTAAATATCTGATCTGCAGGATGGTCTGAGGCGACCCCTGTGAAAGGGTCGTTCGACCGCCAAAGGGGTGGCGACCCACAGGTTGAGAACCGCTGAGTTAATGGATGCGAAGTGTTTGGAGCCAGGCCTGCCGGGGAGATATTAGAAGAAATGGCATTTCCCCCAAAAGGCCACCAGAGGGCAGCACCGAACACACAAATCCACAAATGTGTTTTTCTCATTTTCCGTGATGGGAAGGGGGCAGGTTTGCTGAGGTGTAGCGCACCAGGAAGTCTCCAGACACCAAAGGATCAAGTGGACTTGGCTTTGGAAGACACTGTGGGACTATACGGAGGGGGTGGCATGAGATGTCAGAGAAAGCTTTATGCTGGGAGGCCGTGGGCCTGCTGCCAAGCTGCCCGCTGGCTGTGCCCCTTTCCTCCGTCGGACCCGTCAGCACCCCGAGAGGCGCATATGGAGATTCTGCATCTCCCTCCCGGACTGTGGAGTTGTGGACTGCAGAGCCCCACACGGCTCGGCCTGGCCCGGTCAGCAGCTCCGCAGCTCCGAGCGGATGGAGGGCCTTAGACCTCTCCCACATGCCCTTGTCCCAGCCCAAGACTTGGCTGGGGCAGTACTTTCCACTGGGAATATCAGCCTCAGCCAAGGCCTCTGGCTCTGTTTTAAATTTGAAAGCTGAAGTCACAGCCACCCGAGGCCTGATTTCTGCCTGTAGGTGGGGCATTGGCGCAGCTAGCGTTTGCTCATCTCCCCCTAAATGCCAGACCCTGCACCAACGGCTGGTCCTTGGGGCCAAGGCTGGCACTGCCAGACACAGGATCCCGGGCTTGGAGTAGGGGAGGGGTGGTGATGCTGGCGGCCCATCCTCAGGCCCCACTGAAGGGCAGGAAAGTGGGTGGGCAGCCCTTCCTCCCTGCCCCACAAAACCAGAAGGGCATTGAAGTGGGTAAAGCAAAGAAAGGACCCAGATGTCCCCTAGCCCAGGTGCCTGAGGCCATGCCATGACTGGGGACAGGGACTTGTGTATTTGGCCTTGGGGTCTCTCTGTCCCCTCCAACCCCCGCCCCCTGTGGCCTCTGACCCCTCTCTCCTCCCAGATCCGTTGCATGCTCAATATCTGGGGTGTGATCCTCTACCTGCGGCTCCCGTGGATTACGGCCCAGGCGGGCATTGGTGAGTGCTCTTGGAAGGGAGGGGAAGGTGTGGTTGAACGTGGGCTGCAGAGACCCTGGTCCCCTGCAGGGGCAGAGGGCAGGGTGGTGTGGCAGAGGAGCCGGGACACGGCGTCAGCAGGCCCCAGCGCTCTCCCCCTCAGCAAGTCCCTTAACCTCTTGGAGCCAATTTCTATACAGAACATCCAGGTTAGAGCTCAGACTCTGCACAGAACAGTGTTCAGATGCTAGCTCTGTGCCATGCTGTGTGACCTTGGACAAGTTTCTTAACATCTCTGAGCCTTGGTTTCCTCACCAGTAAAAGAGGGTAGTAACTGTCTCTACCTCACAGACCTGTTGTGGGGTTTCTATGATGCACGTGAACAGCACAGGACTGGGCACCCAGAGGTGCTCATCAAATGGTAACTCTCACCTTGTTTTTTTATCATTAAAGGAGGGTACCTTCCCTCCCATACCTAACGATCCTTTACATGTTGGCTCAGTAGCTCCCTGATAGACCAGGGAGGTAGGCAGAGACCCATTTTCCAGATGAGTAAACAGAGGCTCAGAGAAGGGCAGTGGTTGAAGTTACATGGTTTCTCACATGGCTCCTTTACCTGGGAAATGCCCCGACTGAGTTTTGGGGTGACCACGTCCCCGCCCGCCCCCCCTCCCCCCACAGTCCTGACCTGGATCATCATCCTGCTGTCGGTCACGGTGACCTCCATCACGGGCCTCTCCATCTCGGCCATCTCCACCAACGGCAAGGTCAAGTCAGGTGGGCCCCCACTCTTACCTTTCCCCACCCCCCTCCTCTTGTAGGTCCCCCAGTCTTCACCCTGGGAATGGTCTCTGAACCACTTCCCACCCCAACCCCAACTGGGGCACCCGAGGCTGCTCCTTCGGGCTCCAGGGGAGGGTTTGGGACAAGCTCTGCACACCCACAGGGTGGCTTGGGGTATTTCCTGCGCCGTGGTCCCCTGGAGCCCGTGGTCCCCTGGAGCCCGTGGTCCCCTCTCCCAGCCACCGCTTCTGCCACCCCAGCCAGCTCACTCCGCGGGGTTCATGGCTCCTGGCTCTGTCCCCCGTAGGTGGCACCTACTTCCTCATCTCCCGGAGCCTTGGCCCAGAGCTGGGGGGCTCCATCGGCCTCATTTTTGCCTTTGCCAACGCTGTGGGTGTGGCCATGCACACGGTGGGCTTCGCAGAGACCGTGCGGGACCTGATCCAGGTGAGGCCAGGGCTGAGCCCGGGCAGAGGGAGCCCACCGCCTCTCGGTCTCCTTCACCCCCTCTGGGCTGGGCCTTCCTCGGCCCAATCGGCCCATCAGGGATCAAGGCCCCGGTGTGATGGCTGTGGGTGACCATGACCAGCCCATCAAAGAAAGGCCATCCCCAGAAGTCCCCTTTGGGGCTGTGTGCTGCCTGGAGGGCCGCTTGCCCAGGCCCTCAGCAACTGTTCTGGGGGGTCTATTGGCAGGGAAGGTGTTTGGGTCTGTGTCGTCCTGGGAGAGGTCACCCTGAATGAGGTGATGCAGGTGGAGGAGTCTGGGTGGGGTGCTCAGAGGGCAGCACACAGCCGGCCTGTCCCCTCCCCCAGGAGTACGGCTCGCCCATCGTGGACCCCGTCAACGACATCCGGATCATCGGCGTGGTCACCGTCACCGTGCTGCTGGCCATCTCCCTGGCTGGCATGGAGTGGGAGTCCAAGGTGAGGACTGGATGCTGGAGAGGGGCCTGGGGGTGTCACGTGGGCATCATGGGAGCAGGGCACCAGTCCTGCTCCTGGTTCTGCCTCTTCTTCTTCTTCTTCTTTTTTTATTTTTTTATTTTATTTTTTAAAATATATTTTATTGATTTGTTACAGAGAGGAAGGGAGAGGGATAGAGAGTCAGAAACATCGATGAGTGAGAAACATCGATCAGCTGCCTCCTGCACACCCCGCACTGGGGATGTGCCTGCAACCAAGGCACATGCCCTTGGCCGGAATCGAACCCGGGACCCCTCAGTCCGCAGGCCGACGCTCTATCCACTGAGCCAAACCGGTTCGGGCTCTTCTTCTTTTTTAAAAAATAATATAAGTTTTTATTGATTTCAGAGAGAGGAAGGGAGGAGAGAGAGAGATGGAAACATCAATGATGCGAGACAATCATTGATGGGCTGCCTCCTGCACGATCGAGACTGTAACCCGGGCATTGCCCTTGACTGGGAATCGAACCATGACCTCCTGGCTCCTAGGTCGAGGCTCAACCACTGAGCCACACGCCTGGGCCTACCTCTTCTTATCTGTATTAGCAAGGCTTTAAGATCTGCCGCGGTGACAGAGACCCTACGGGGGGGGGCCTTGAACAAGAGGCGTTCATTTCTCTCTCTGCTAACAGCCCAGGTGTTTCCCTGCTTCCTGGGGCTCAGGAACCCAGACTCCTTCCCTCCTGTGGCCTCTCCACCCCTGGGGTGTGACCTTCATCCAGGGTCCATGAGGGCCACCACCACCACGCCCACTGTCCAGGCAGCAGGAAGGGAAATATCCCTTCCCCTCATATCCCACCGGCCAGAACTCGGACTCATGGCCGCCCCTGGCGGCAGGCGCTGGGGGCACGTGGTCTTCATTTAAACCCCTCTCCAGCCAGCAGAGGGTTAGCACTGGGAAATGGGGGAGGACAGATGTTGGGCGACAGCCGGCAGACCTGGCCAGACCTGGCCCCCACCTTCTCTCCTCTCTCCCCCTCGCTCTGACCTCCAGCTACACTGGCCTCCTCGCCGCCCCTTGAGTGCACCAAGCTTCGCCCCATCACCCTCTCCTCAGGACCCTCGAAGACCCCTTCCCAGGCCTCCCTGCTCAAGTAGCCCCCGACCCAGTCCCTGTCACAGCCCTGCTCTCACTCTAGATTCACATTCCCTCTCTCTCAGCAAGACAAGAGCCCTGCGAGAGCATCCAGTCCTGAAGAGAGCCTGCAGCGAGATGATGAATGAATGAATGTGTGAATGAATGAATGTGTGAATGAATGAGTGAATGAATGAGAGAGAGACAGAGACGGAGAGAGAGAGAACTTGAGCAGGCTCTTCCCTGCTGGGGTGCCCTCAAAAGGGGGGGCCAGGCCATCTGACCTCTTGGTCCTTTGCCCCCAGGCCCAGGTGCTCTTCTTCATGGTCATCATGGTCTCTTTTGCCAACTACTTGGTGGGGACGCTGATCCCCCCGTCTGAGGACAAGGCCTCCAGGGGCTTCTTCAGCTACCGGGGTACGTGCTGGTTGGGGCCCCTGCCCATGGGGACAGGGACAGGCTGCCCACCCGTCTGCCTGTTCTGTGGGCACCGGGAGGAGGGGATCCCCGACTCCACGGCCAGGAGCTGCCATCGGAATGCCCTCCCTTCCCGGCTGGGCCCCGTGAGGGGGCGGAGCCCTGACGCAGGCCCTGGCTTTCTAGGGGACATTTTTGTCCAGAACTTGGTGCCCGACTGGCGGGGCCCGGACGGCAGCTTCTTCGGGATGTTCTCCATCTTCTTCCCCTCGGCCACAGGCATCCTGGCGGGGGCCAACATCTCCGGGGACCTCAAGGTGAGCAGCCCACCCGCTCTCCCTCTTCCCGGCCCTGCCTCCCAGGGTCTCCCCCTGGGCACTAGGCTTGGCACCAGGGGCCGAACTTCTAAACTCCTGCCCAGTCCAACTTAACTCTCCAATCCAAGCCAATGCCACTCACTCCGCTCAGCTCTCAGGTTGTCGGTTGGCATCAGTGGCACCCTAGGCCTTGAGGGCCACCCCCAAATGGGCTAGTGTCCTCCCTCGCTCCTGGGAGTCAGCCTAAGGGGAAGACGGACCCGCTGACCTTCCACAACGCGGGCCGGATCCCGCAGCTCTTTGCTGGGCTGACATCCTCCCAGGGCCCTCGGCTGTCCTGATGCAGGCAGGCTCCTCAGCTCGGTGTTCAAGGTCAATGTCGCCACAGCCATGACCCCGCCCCAGCCCAGGATCTGCTGCTTTGCTGTGTTGCCCTGTCCCCTCTCTCCCCGCCTCGCCTTTGCCCCTCTCTCTGGGACTCCCTACCCTTGTTTCTTTACCTCACAAAGTCTGTTCCTCTTCCATTTTTTTAAAAAAATATTTTTATTGATTTCTGAGAGGAAGGGAGAGGGAGACATAGAAACATCAATGATGAGAGAGACGCATCGATTGGTTGCCTCCTGCACGCACACTGACCAGGGCCGGAGATCGAGCCGGTGACTGAGGTACGTGACCTTGACCACAATCGAACCCAGGACCCTCCAGTCCGCAGGCCGACGTTCTGTCCACTGAGCCAAACCAGCGAGGGCCAGTCTGTTCCTCTTTCAAATAACACCTCCATCCTTACCTCTGTCCCTGCCCCCGTCAGCATCGGGGCCCAGCGTAACGTCAGGGCTCTATTGTCCCTGGAGGACTGAGGCCTACATCTGCGTCTCTGTCCGGCTAACGGTCAGGCACATACAAGGGGCTCAGTACAGGTTTGTCGAGTGAATAGTGGTGAAACGTAGCAAATGAGAGGTGTGAGCGGATGTACCTGCTTCCTGCCGGTGCCTGTGGCTACAGCCGAACATAAAATGGACCGGCATGGAGCTGGTTGGAGGTTCTCTCCCCGCTTGGGGCTCCCGGGGCCCTGGATGAGGTCTCAGCCCTGCGACCTTGGTTGTGGCCTGTCCTGGAAGCCCCCAATTGCAAAGTCCCTTTTCCTCTGGGCCCCGTCCTGAGCCTCAGACTAGGGCAGGGGCTGGACTCGCTGATGCCGGCTCTGCCTCCCGCCCAGGACCCTGCCATCGCCATCCCCAAGGGGACACTCATGGCCATCTTCTGGACCACCGTCTCCTACCTGGCCATCTCGGCCACCATCGGTAAGTAGCGGCCAGAGCGCTGGGGTCGGGGGGAGCGGGGGGTCCCAGCGTGGGGTTCAGATCTCTAACGGAGAGCTGGGCCGGGAGGACTTTGCAACCCCCGGAAGTAGAGGCTTAGACCTTATTTTTATTTTATTTTATATTTATTTATCAATAATATATATATTATTGATTTCAGAGAGGAAGGGAGAGAGAGATAGAAACATCAATGATGAGAGAGAATCATGGATCGGCTGCCTCCTGCACGCCCCACACTTCGGATCCAGCCCACAACCTGGGCATGTGCCCTGACCGGGAATCGAACCATGATCTCCTGGTCCATAGGTCGACCCTCAACCACTGAGCCTCTCGGCCTGGAGTGGACCTTCTTTTGAGGGCACCTGGTGGAGACCAGAACATCTCCATGGGGGGAGGGTCAGACCAGGCCCTTCAGTTCCTTCAAGTCCGAGGTTACAGATCTCAGGGTGTGGAAACCATGTTCCGACGACAGGAATAACATCATGTTATCGGCGAGGAGACCGTTCCTGTCCTCATGAGGGAAAGATTTCAATCGAGAGACAAAGTGTAGGAGAGCAAGCGAGGAGGGATTGGCCGCAGCAAAGACAGCAAATGGTGGAGCCGGGCTCGGACCCAGCCCGAGCTGCGGTCACCTGCTTCTCCCCAAGATCCCCACGGGGGTTCCTGCTCCTTGTGAGGGAAGCTACTCACCGGTGACCGAGGGACGCGGGCCAGGTCAAGCCAGGCAGGTCCGAGGCCCGGGCCTCCGCTTTAAGGAGGACTTGGGACCTCAGAGAGGTCACCTGAGCGCGCTGTGCCTCTAGCGAGACAATAAAAGTACTAGCACACAGTAGGTGCTCCTGTGTGTTAGCTGGTATCAGTGTCTTTACTATCATTATCATTATTATTATTATTATTATTATTATTATGACATCATCATATCACATCAGCAGCCTCTCCCTCCCTGCAGAAGTGGCCGGCATTTTGGGGGTGGGACAGCGGAGAGCAGGGGAAGGGAGCAGACCTCCCCAGGCCCTCCCTCCTCCTCAGGCTCCTGCGTGGTTCGTGACGCCTCCGGGAACCTGAATGACACGGTGACCCCGGGCCTGGGCGCCTGCGAGGGGCTGGCCTGCGGCTACGGCTGGAACTTCACCGAGTGCGCCCAGCAGCACAACTGCCACTACGGCCTCATCAACTACTACCAGGTACCCGGGCCCCACGGGACACAGGGGTGCCGAGGACAGACATGGTTTGGGGGGCGGGGGCCCAGGCATGGGGGGAAGAGGTTTGGGCTCAGTCCCTGCCTGGGTGGACACTGGGATCCCGGGGGATGGTTGTGGACTCAGATGGAGGCGTCAGGACCCAGCGCTTGTGAGAAGAGGCGATGGGGTGCCCCAGGTGGGGGTTCCGGGCCCATCCCCCCACCATGCCTACCCTGAACCCCGTGTCCCTGCAGACTATGAGCATGGTATCTGGCTTCGCACCCCTGATCACAGCCGGCATCTTCGGGGCCACCCTCTCCTCTGCCCTGGCCTGCCTCGTCTCGGCCGCCAAAGTCTTCCAGGTGAGGCTGCGGAAGGGCGGTGGTCAGTACCCAGAAGCCAGGTCCGGAGGGAGCAAGCAGGACTGGGTCCAGGCGGCTGCAGGGGAGAGGCGGGAGAGGAAGGAAGGAGGGGTCCCGGCCACAGGCTGAGCGTGTGTCCTGTGCCCGCAGTGCCTGTGCGAGGACCAGCTGTACCCTCTGATCGGCTTCTTCGGCAAGGGCTACGGCAAGAACAAGGAGCCGATCCGCGGCTACCTGCTGGCCTACGCCATCGCCGTGGCCTTCATCATCATCGGTGAGCGGCTGCCGGGGTCCGGGGGCCCCGGGGCAGGGCTCCTTTCCCTGCTGCTCACCGTGTGCCCAGCGCCCAGCCGGCCTGGCAGGTGTCGGTGTAAGAAACAGGGGTGCATTGGCTGTGCCCTGAGGGGGCAGCCCACCCTGATTTGGATTTGATGTCCTTTTATCTGGGGGGTCTGAGAGGACCTCAGACTGAGGACATGAACTCAGACGCTCTGGGACAGGGCTGCTGTGGCCATTCGGTGGGGTCACGTGCAGACAGGGTGCTTGTCTTGTTTGGGGATCCCCAGAAGCAGGCCCCGAGACAAGGACTCGCATGCAGTGTGCCCGGGGATGCAGGGGGCGGTCCTTGAGCGGCTTCCACTGTAGGGGGACTGTGATACGGTCTCGGGGCTTCAGATCAAAGATGACGTGTGTCTTGGGTCACGCTGTGAAATGTATTTCTTTCCGTAATTTGTGGTCACACAACAGCGGTGACAGCCCCTGTCCTCGGTCACCCCATCTCGGGATGGGGTCTCCTCTCACGTCGCTCGCCATCTCCTGAAAAGCTGGCACTTGACAGTTTACAAAACATTGGCCCTTTGAGCTCCACCAAATGTGGGCCCATTCCACAGATGAGAAGGGGGAGACTCGCTGAGCCTCAGAGGCCTGTCCGGGCTGCCCCCCACGCTGAGGGTGGTGCCAGGTGGCCGCTTGGCAGAGTTGGCCAACAGGCCGTCCTCTCTCTCCCTGGGTCCCTGAAGCTGAGCTCAACACCATCGCCCCCATCATCTCCAACTTCTTCCTGTGCTCCTACGCCCTCATCAACTTCAGCTGCTTCCACGCCTCCATCACCAACTCACCCGGTGAGCAGCCCCTCACCCTCCGCGGAGGCAGCACTTGGGGCTCAGGGATGAAGCAGGGGTGGGGGTGATGGGAGGCATGGATGCAGGTGGGCAGACCAAGGTCACCACTCAAATCCAAACCAATGAAAAGCACCATTTAAATACTAGTAGCAGCCATCCTCTAGCAAGCCCTACAGTGTACACCGTCGTGGGTAAATGTACCGCTGATGGCGCAGAGGTTTTCCTAGGACCTTCCTCAGCCGGTCTTACCGGAGTCCGTGGTCTGACCCCCAGAAAAAGAAGAGAATTGGCCCAGGCCACAGACGGGGTTGCTGCAGGTTGCACAGCGCACACCTCCAGGGGCACCCCTCGCGGGTGTCAGAGATGTGAATGCTTATTATGAGCGTTTTCTGGCCGATGGCAGTAAAGAGTCTCCGGGAAGACTTTTGCTAATTGGCCCCCCATCGCCGATGCGCTGGTCGCCGGGCAGCCTTCTCTATACACCATGGGCCATGGTGCCCCAGCCTGGTGCCCGGGGCGGCTGTCGCTCGCGGTGGCCTGGATGGGCCACAGTGGGGAGCCGGGCAGAACACATCCTTGCCCTCCACCTCACCTCGGCTCGGCCCAGCCGTGGGAGCCGTGCTATTGCTGACGCTGACATCTTGTGGCTGCCTCCTCGGTGTCGCCTGCTGACGTGGCAGAACACCAGCCAACACCGGCGTGGGGTCCTCCCGGGCCCTCCAGGCCCAGCCCCAGGAGGCAGGGTGGGGGGTGGGCACAGGCTGGGGCCCAGGCTCTGGGCCCTTTGGCATTGCCACCCAGGCCTGCGCGGCAGCGCCGAGCGTGCCCGCTGACCTGCGTCCCCCTCAGGGTGGCGGCCCTCCTTCCGATACTACAGCAAGTGGGCGGCGCTGTTCGGGGCGGTCATCTCCGTGGTCATCATGTTCCTCCTCACCTGGTGGGCGGCCCTCATCGCCATCGGCGTGGTGCTCTTCCTCCTGCTCTACGTCGTCTACAAGAAGCCAGGTGCGCATGTCGGGCTGCGAGGGCCCGTGCCCCCCACTCCCCGAGGCCACCAAGCAGGCCGTCCGACCCCTCAGCCCAGCTAAGGGCCCTGCGTCGGGCTCCGGGCTCCCCGTGGCGGGAGGGGCCTAGGGGGATGTGCCCACTGAAAGCCCACACCTCACCTCTAGGCCCTCCCCTGGGCCCAGGACCCCGCCTGCCCAGGCCCGTCCTCCTGAGAGTGGGCCCTGGTGTACACACCTAGGCCTGAGGGTGGCCAAGGGCCGGCTGACGGTAGGGCAGGGGCACGGCGTGGCCCGTGTGCTGGGGTGTCTGCGTGCATGCAGGCAAGGATGCCGGGGTGACCGCCATCAGGGGGCGGGTGCAGAACTCCAGGGAAACCCAGAATTCGACATCTGAACGCGGCCTTCAGGCCACTGCCCAGGTCTGTTTGTCAAGGGAGGGGACCATTCGGCAGAGTTTAATATCTTGACGTACAACTTTTAAACAGGTAGCCGTACGGTATGTGCAAAGGTTAAGAACAGGTGCCAGGTGGCCTGCTCCCCTGGGTGCTGGGTCCTAAAGAATGCCACCCCCCCCTCCTGTGTCTGCCTTCTCCCCGTGGTTCTGATCTCACGTTCCCCCGCTCCCCCCAGAGGTGAACTGGGGCTCCTCCGTGCAGGCCGGCTCCTACAACATGGCCCTGAGCTACTCCGTGGGCCTCAACGAGGTGGAGGAGCACATCAAGAACTACCGGTGAGCACAGCGTCGGGCGCCCGGGGCCCGGGCCACCTGCCCTGCCTGGGAGGCTCCAGGCCGAGACCTGTCCGCTGACCAGGGCAGACCCAGGGTGGGCACAGCCCCCGCCAGGGAGGGAACAGAGGCGCCCCGCCTGGGGGTCAGGGGACGGGGTTGACATTGCCAACCAAGGGGACCAAGCACGAGGGGTGACCTTTCTGTATCTGAGAAGACGCTCTTGGCAGTGCGAAGGGCTCCATCAGGCCGACAGGTGGGGGAATGTCCACACAAGGACCCGAGAGGCTGGCTGAGAGCCTCTTCAAAGCTGGTTCCCTCCTCAGTGAGGTGCATCCTGCCCCCAGGCCCCCCTTCCCGACCCCCTTCCCGCCATATCGTCATGCTAACGATCGGCTCTATTTATGTGGCTTCGCTGCGCCAGTGCCCTACACCGTCCCACCACAGCCTCTGAGGCATATGAAATTACTAACCCCATTCACAGACGAGAGCGCTGAGGCACAGAGAGGTTAGGGAACTGGCCCCGGGTCACACAGCGGAGTGGCCAATTTTGTCTAACTGAGTCTGGTAGCGGCCCTTGACCATGACCCATGACCCTGGGCTGCCTCTAGACTCAGAGGCTGAGCCACTCACCCAGGTGATGACAGGGTGAGCTGGTACGTGACCGGCCCACCCCCCCCCACCCCCCCATCTTTATTCTCCCACCACCGTGCTGGGCTGGGCAGCAGTACCAGGGGGAGTGGTGAAAAGGGTGTTTGCCAAGTGGAGCTTTTGGGGGCCGGAGCAGGAAGGACAAAGGAGACCCCGTGTGGCGGCCACCGTGAAATCTGCCAGGGCCCGAGAGCCACCCTTGGGTCCCGGACGGGAAGATGAGGTCCCGTGTGCAGGGGCCTCCCGGAGGCCACACAGTGGTTCTAAGCAGGGAGGCCAGGAGGTGGTGGAAATCCGGGCCCCGGCGTTGGCACCCAGACCCCTGTGGGCTCTGTCCGGATGGCTCACCCCTTTCCCTTCCCCTCCTCAGCCCCCAGTGCCTGGTGCTCACGGGGCCCCCCAACTTCCGCCCGGCCCTGGTGGACTTTGTGGGCACCTTCACGCGGAACCTCAGCCTGATGATCTGCGGCCACGTGCTCATCGTGAGTGCCCCCCGGAGGTGGGGGGGGGTGGGGCAGTGCTCCTCGGGGGCCTGGGGCGAGATGTCCACCCCCGGACACCCCCTCCTCCTCCTCTCCCTCCCCTACGTCCAGCCCAGCGGGCAGCCTCCAGGGCGGAGAGGGGCTGAGTTTCAGGCCAGAGGCAAAGGCAATCCCTGATGCCACCTGCCCCCCCCCCCCCCCCCAGGGACCCCGCAAACAGAGGATGCCTGAGCTCCGGGCCATCGCCAACGGGCACACCAAGTGGCTGAACAAGAGGAAGATCAAGGCCTTCTACTCGGACGTCATCGCCGAGGACCTGCGCAGCGGGGTCCAAGTTCTCATGCAGGTGCGCGGGCTCGGGGTGACCCGGAAGGCAGGGCATCCTGGGGGCTGGCTGAGGACCCCGTGGCTGCAGCAGGAGCCCCACCTTCCTTGCCTCTCCACATAAGCCCCGTGGAATGCACAGGCCCCGGGAAATGGACTGGGAAGCCCATGGGGGCTGTGCCACCTTGGGATCCTCTTGAGTGTTTTTTTAAAGATATAATTTACCAACAAAGTGAAAAAAAAATGTTAAGCGTATAGTTTGATAAATGTTTTCATATGCAGACCTACTCAGTGGTAGGAAACCACCAGGCAGGTCAACTGGGCAAGTCGTTTTACTGCTCGGTTTTCTCATCTGTGAAATGGGCTGCATAGATACATGACAGGTGTTGATTCTGACTCAATGTATGGGCATCCCTTTTCATAGTTTTAAAGATTTCTCAAAATTAAAAAAAAAAAAAGAACATGTAGGGTCTCCTTTTGGGGTTATGCCACCCCTTTAAAATGATTAACTTTGTTATCTGAATTCTACCTCGAAATATTAAATAATATTTTAAACATTAAAAAGAAACAGAGAACTATCAAAGATGTATGGGTTAGATGACCCAGGAATATGCCAAGCTTGACACCCATGTTCAAGCCCCTTATTGAGAAATAATTCGAGGGAGAAACAGGCGCTGGGATAATCCAGGACAAATGGGACAGTCCAGGCGCCAGCCAGGCCTGGACAGGCCACAGGGGGTCTTTGCCTTTCTCATGGTGTGTCCAGGCCGACAGGATCCTGGACAAGGGCGTGTATTTCTTGGGTCCTTTGCCACGTGGGGGAGAGAGGGGCCGGGCCGAGAGCCCCACCCTAGTCACAGACCAGGGCCCCGGGGGTGTGAGGCCTGACTCCCACCTCGTCCCTCCCCGCCGCAGGCCGTGGGTCTGGGGAGGATGAAGCCCAACATCCTGGTGATCGGGTTCAAGACGAACTGGCAGTCGGCTCACCCGGCCACGGTGGAGGACTACATCGGCATCCTGCAGTGAGTGAGGGCTCTCGGGGGCGGGGCCTGGGGTCTGTCCACTTGGGCCCTTGGGGTCTCTGGGCCTTGGGAAGTGGAGGGGGAGCAGTGTTGACGTAAGACGCTGAGTCACTGGTTCAAAGCTGAGAAAGGGGCTAAGCGGGTAACACAGAGAGCAAAGTGGCCCAGGCATGGGGCTCCAGGGAGCAGTGGGGACTGTGGCTAACTGGAGACAGGCTCTCGGCTCCAGTCAGTTGTGCCAGGAAGAAACATGGGCCAGCATTGCCAGATCTTCCAGTTCTACAGAGAAGTTGAAGCTATGGGTGTTCAGGTGAAAACCTGTGCCCGCCTGTGGGCTGCAGGACAGATGCAGGTAGCCAGCGCGAGGAGCTGAGGTAGCACGTAGGAGCAGGCGGTGAAACCAGCCCTCTGTGGGGGCGACTGCATGGGGAATGGACCGGGGGTTAACTCCACACCCTTCCTCGTTTATCTCGAGGGAATGCTACAGGGGAATGTTACAGCAGGAGGTGGGGACACCTGCTCTCCGCTCCCCCAGCTCCCGCATCCCACAAGTCCAACCCCTGAAAGGTCCCTGTCCCAGAGACGTGTAATCAGAGGAGTCCAGAGAGGGCGGGGCTTAGCCTGTTAGATCAGCCTTAATGGGGGGCCCTCGGGCCCTGTGTCCACCTGCAGTGAGTGTACTCTGATACGTGATCCATATAGACAACCCCTTCTTCAGTGTGGGAGCGTGGGCGGGTTACTCCCCAAACTCGGCTTCTGGGCTGTGAAATGAGGTAATAATTCCCACCCACCCCCACCTCTGTTGCCAGAGTCGTGGGGATTATTGAAACGTATCAGGAGGACAGGGCCCGGCTCGAAGACTGGTCTGACTCTGTTTCCCCCTGAGTGCAGGGTCCTGGGATCCACAGTGCACCAACCGCAGAGCCAGAGGATCCTGGGGACCCTCTGTGCTGCCTGCACATTGCACAGATGGGGAGACTGAGGCCCAGAGAGGAGAAAGGGGATGGCGGGAGGCAGGTCAGCTCCAGACCTCCAGTTTTTGGGGGGCTGGCGGCCTGGGCTGCAGGAGCCTGACCCCACTTCCTCTTTTTCCAGCGACGCCTTTGATTTCAACTATGGAGTGTGCGTCATGAGGATGCGCGAGGGGCTCAACATCTCGGAGGTGATGCAGGCGCACAGTGAGTGCACGCCCCGCTGCTCGGCACCCCTGTCAAGATCCGCAACAGGATCCCAGAAAGTTCTAGAACCCAATTTTTTTTAAGTGGTCGTGGGACGAGAGGCGGAAATGAGTAAGGAATGAAGGCGACAGACTCCTAGAAAGTTGGCTTTTCATGGCCCCTTAGAGCTCATCAGGTTTCCAAATGGAGAAACTGAGGCCCAGGGAGGGGACGTGGTCCATTCAAGGTCACGCTTCCCGCTGGGGGCAGCCCAGGCCTCGGAGCTGCCGGAGCCCGGTCAGTGCTTTTGTGACCAGATTGGCTAAGAAGGACCCGGAAAGAGGGGAGAGGACCGCCCAGGGGAACACCCAACAGGAAAACACACAGGGGGCCAGGGGAACGGGACGTCTTGGTCTCCGAGACCATCCCCGGGTGCGGAGAGGGATGTGTTTATCGTGTAAAGTCACGTATGAATATGCGGACTCTGAGTTCATGCGAAATAAACAACACGCATGAAAATAAATGGGGGCTGTGGGCCGGGGGAACGGAGGGGGTGGCCGCCGTTTCTTTCAGGCAGGGCCGGGTCCTGTCACCGAGGCCAGGCCTGCCCGGCACGGGGCACGGGGCAGTCAGTGAACATTAACGCAGAGGGTCTTTGCGAGTGGCAGCCAGTCTCCTGACGATGCTGATCCAGGCGCTGGGGGTGCGGAGGGAGCTGCTGGGAGACGCAGGGGACCCACGTCAGACAGTGTCGGAGGGGCCAAGCAGCCTCTCTGAGCAGGGGGGCCCTGGGGGAAGGCGCTCCTGGTTCCGGGGCACCCACCACCAGGACTGCGGGGGCGGGGGGCGGGGGGAGCCCTGTCTGAGGGACGGAGCAAGCGGGTGGGGCTGGAGCGAGATCCGTGGAAGGTGGGGTGTCAGACTTGCTTCCTTGCAAAAGGGGGAGAAAGAACCGGGGGTCCCGGCCGAGAACAGTCTGGAACACAGCTGCTGTCCCTCTCTTGCAGTTAACCCCGTGTTTGACCCGGCCGAGGACGGCAAGGAAGCCAGCGCCAGCAGGGCCCGGCCGTCCGTCTCTGGCACACGTCAGTCCCCAGCCCGCTCAGGGCTCAGGGCTCTCCCCCTGTGTGGCAGCTAGTGGGGGCTGCGGGGGAGCTTGGTCAAGGGCAGGAGGCCCCTGGGATCTCTGGGGTCGGGTAACTGTGGGGGTGGGGTGGCTGGGGCAGCACTGATGACCGCAGACCTGACGGGGAATTCGGTGTCTGGGCATCTGGGCATCGTGGGAACCCACCCAGCAGGCTCTGGGGCCTGTGTCCCACCCCCCCAAGGCTCTCTGGCCATGCTCAACTGTCAGGGGAGGGGCAGGGTTCTCCTTCAGTTTCTCCCTACCCTCCTCCCTCCCCCCCTCCTCCCCCCGCTCCCGCCACGCTCTGGGAGGCAGAGGCACCCACAGTGCAGGAGCCAGGGCATCCTGTGGGCATCTGTGCGGGGCTGCTGGGGGTGCTCTGGGTCACCCCCTCCCCCAGGCATGCCCTCAGCAGGGTGCACAGCCCCGCAACAGCCAGTCCACCGCCCAGGGCAGCGGTCGCAGGCAGACTCGGGCGTGTGAATGAGCCGCCCCTGGGTGACCGCCCCTCCGCTCTGCTCCTCAGTGGACCCCGAGGCCCTGGTGCGGGAGGAGCAGGCCAGCACCATCTTCCAGTCGGAGCAGGGCAAGAAGACCATCGACATCTACTGGCTGTTCGACGACGGAGGTCAGCGCCCCTGCACACACACGTGCGCGCACACACACACACACACACACGCACGCACACACACGCACACACACGCGCACACACACACGCACGCACACACACACGCACGCACACACACACACGCACGCACACACACACGCGCACGCACGCACACACACGCACACACACGCGCGCGCGCACACACACGTGCTCTCCCCTGGCACACGTGCTCTCCCCGGCCGTCTTCCCTCCGTGGCCCTCTGTCTCTTGGCCCGCCCTTCCTGCCCGTTCTTGACATGGGCTCTGGTGGGACCTCAGAGCCCTGCAAAGGGGGAACCGGGGCCCCTGGGCCCACCCCTGGGCTTGGGGGAGCCTAGGCGGGCTCCTCTCTTGGTACCCAGCTTTTCAGCTGTCAAATGGGGACTTACAGGGAGGAGCCATGTCAACGTGAGCTGGAACCTTCAGACTCGATGGGCCTCAGGGTTGCAGCACACAACATACATGGGGAAGGGGGGCTGGTGCCTAGGAAGGCTCGGGAATATTGACTTCCCACAGAAATACGCTCGCGCCCATCTTTCTTAAAACCCATGACTCAGCTCTACCGGCCCAACCTCTGATGTTCCTGCTCTAATATGTTCTCTGAGTGACAGCCACCTTGACTGAGCACTTATGCTCAATGCAGCCCCCTGGTAGGAACTATTATTAACCCGCTTTACAAATAAAGAAAGGCCCAGAGTGGTGACATAATTTGTCCAAGGTTACGCAGCCACAAGTGACAGCCGGTCCTTGGCCTTGTGAGGAGAGATGACAGGGAGGGCTGAGGGCCCCCACCCGCTGGTCAAATGTTCAATCTTCAAGAAATGCCCGAGATCCTGATTTTAAGTGAAATCCCCCAATTATTACACGCCAGCTCGCTTATTTGAAAGCATGGTGCAGGCCAAATAAACCTGAGCCCACGGAGCCCTGTGTGCCACTCTGGTTTACTCCGGCATGCCCATTATACAGACGGGCAAACTGAGGTCTGGAGATGGGAATTGGTGAGAACCCAGAGAGAGCTCCACCCTGAGAGCATTTTCCTCTTGATTCCCGGGACCCTCCTTGCCAGGCCTCACCCTCCTCATCCCCTACCTCCTCGGCCGCAAGAAGAGATGGAGCAAATGCAGGATCCGAGTGTTCGTGGGCGGCCAGATCAACAGGATGGACGAGGAGAGGAAGGCGTAAGTGGGGAGCGGGCGGTGTCCCCTTGATAAGATGCAGATGCCCCAGTCCCGACCATGACAGGGAAGGATGTTATATTTTAAAATCACACATCTGCTCGGGGAGAAACCTGTGTGAAATGAAGGATGGAAAAGACCCCTCCTCCTGGGAAATGAGGCAGAGCTTAGAATTCACAGGGCCATGTCCCCGTCAGGCTTGGGTGGCCATCCCTGGTGAGACAAGAGGTGACTTTAAACCTATTTTTATTGACTTCAGAGAGGACGGGAGAGGGAGAGAGAGATAGTAACATCAACAATGAGAGAGAGCCATTGATCGGCTGCCTCCTGCACGCCCCACCCTGGGGATCGAGCCCACAACCCGGGCATGTGTCCTGACCGGGAATCAAACTGTGACCTCCTGGTTCATAGGTCCACGCTCAACCCCTGAGCCACCACGGCCAGGTCACGAGTGACAGCAGTGGCCAGGAGATGGGGCAGCAAATGCTATGGAATAAGCGACAGTTCTCCTCAACTTTGTGGCTGACGCTGCGGAAGGCTCTCTGCTGGGGACCCAGGCTTCCCTCCTACCTAAGGCAGCGAGGGTGGGCCTGGCTGGGGGCGTGGCCGGCGCCGGCATCCAGCCAGAATCTGGTGACGTTGGTTAATTTGCCTGGGTTTTATTGGTCACCTCTTTGATCAGATGTGTAGACACATAAAAAAGTGAGGTGTGAAGCCCAGAGCTGGTCACAGGTACTGGCCAATTACTTTTCCATGTCACTCGTCATCCGCTGACCTGCCTTATCAGAACGCATTTATCGTCTGCTCCCCTGCTCCCCGGCCAGGGTAGAATGTAAAGTCCACGAGGGCAGGATTTGCTTTGCTTTGCTCACTGCTGTGTCCTCAGCGGACGAGCAATAAAAATTTGGGGAATGAATAGATACATTGAAAAATATTTCTATATTATAAAAAAAAGATCTCCATCTTGCCCGGGCGTGGCTCAGTGGTTGAGCGTCGACCTATGAACCAGGAGGTCATGGTTCGATTCCCGGTCAGGGCGCATGCTGGGGTTGCCGGCCGCATCCCCAGCTGCGGGGCGTGCAGGAGGGAGACAGACAATGATTTTCTCTCGTCATGGATGTTTCTCTCTCTCCCTCTCCCTTCCTCTCTGAAATCAATAAAAAGAAATATTTTTTAAAAAAATCTCCACCTTCCAGGATCATTTCTCTTCTGAGCAAGTTCCGACTGGGATTCCAGGAAGTTCACATCCTTCCTGACATCAACCAGAAGCCGCGGGCTGAGCAGTGAGTCCTGTGGGGGCGGGGGTGGGGGTGGGGGTCCAGGCAGAAGGGTGGCTTGTGCCCTGTGACCCCTTTGCCGTCGCCCCTTTCCCTCTGGTGAGCCCAGGGCAGGGGCGCTGTCCTCCCGCCTAGACTGGGCTCATGGAACGAAAGAGGAGGGAGGGGGTTTGCAGGTGTTTAGTTTCCCGTTTGCGTTCCTTCCTCTGCATATCGGAGCTCTGGCCTTTGCCAGAAGCACACCTGGGCAGAGGAGACCTGGGCAGAGGCCGGCGAAAGCTGACGCTGGTGCTTTTCTCAGAGCAAGTGTTTTTTTGTGTTTTTTTTTGTTGTTGTTACTTCTCACCCGAGGATATTTTTCCACGGTTTTTAGAGAGAGTGGGAGAGAGAGGGAAAGACGGAGAGAAACATCGAAGTGAGAGAAGCACATCGACTGGTTGCCTCTTGGAGGTGCCCGACCAGGGCCCAGGTCAGGGTCAGGTGCCCTTTAAGCTCTTACTGGTGCGTGAAAACCAGGCCGTCTTACCCGGTGTCCCTGCTCGCCCTGTCCCAGCACCAAGCGCTTTGAGGACATGATTGCGCCCTTCCGCCTGAATGACGGCTTCAAGGACGAGGCCACCGTGGCCGAGATGCGGCGGGACTGCCCCTGGAAGATCTCGGATGAGGAGATGAACAAGAATAGAGTCAAGGTGCAGAGGGAGAAGGGCCTCGCTGGCGGGAGGGGTGTCAGGCATTTTCACGGGTCGGGACCCTGGGCCCATGCGTCCTGAGCTTCCTTAACGCCCTCCCCTGGCCCCCAGCCCTGCTCCCCTCCCCCTCACACCCAGCCTCGGAGGCATCCTCCAGCCACAGTCACTGGGCTGCACTGAAGGGTGCCCGGTTGTGGGTTGTGGAACTCACAGCCATCCCGGGCCTGAGATCCTGGTCCTCCCGTCCTCCCGGCCATGGCGATGGACGGCCGGAGTCCGTCTCCCTCTCTTCCCCAGACCTCTGTGCCCCGTGGGGACTCTGAGACAAGTGGGGAGGCCAAGGGAGAAGTTGTCCAGCTGCCTGGCTCCTCCCCTTAGCCTGTAGCCCCGCCCCAGGTGCAGCCAAAGCCGTGGCGCCCCCTCCCCAGACAGCACCCTCAGGACTTTCCTAAGGGCTGAAGGAGCGCGGTGGCCACTGTGGCCGTTCTGAGGTCAGGGGCTCGGGGATCACAGTTTGTCACCCAGGGGGTGGGATTGCTGCTGTCACTTGGTGAGCAGAGGGCAGGGATGATGCTAAACATCCTTCAGGCCACAGGACAGTGCCCACAAGAATTCCTTTCCCCTAATGTCGGTAGTGTGAGGTCCGGGGGCCCTGACCTAGGTTCATTCACTTCCCTCAATTTTCCATTCTCTCAAATGGGTGTCCGTCTCCTGCCAGACTTGGGTGCCCATCATTTCTGAACGGTTTGGAGACAGGCCTTGGGCTGGGCGGGAGCCTCCCCCACACCCCGGCCCCACACAAGCTTTGGGGATTCCTGCCCAGAGGCACACACAGCTCCCAGCTCCTTGGGAAAAGCCGAGAGTCCAAACGAGGCTCTCGCCGACCCTCTCATGGAGGATCGTCCCACCCCTGCTCGGTTCCACCGTATCAGGAGCCTCCGCACGCTCGTGGGCTCTGTCACTCCATCTCCCCCAAACTTCCCTGGGGCGGGCCTCATACTCATCTCACAGATGGAGACAGGAGCCCAGGCAGTCAGCGTGCCTTGCTCGGTCCTCTCTGTGCTGAACTATCAGCTGTCCCAGCACCACGTGAGCTGGTTCCCCCCATAACTCCCCCTCCCCCACCTCTGTCCTGGCCATGGTCATAAGGTCAGGCAAGGAGAAACCCAGGAGGGCTTCACACAGTAGGGCCGCTTCCTCCTCGGAGGCAGGAGAACGGATAATGATTAGGAACGCATCCTGTCTGAAACGTTGCAGAGGCCCCCGGGCTGGGTGGGGCCTGCTCCTGGGGACGTGGGATGTGACCAGTGGCTTTTCCTTGCCCAGTCCCTGCGGCAGGTGCGGCTGAATGAGATTCTGCTGGATTACTCCCGAGACGCCGCGCTCGTCGTCATGTGAGTAGCGGAGGGGGCCTGGCGCCGAGGCCCAGGCTGGCGGCTTTGGGAGGGTGGCCCCTGCTGGGGACCTGAGCCGCCTTCCCCTGTGAGACGCAAGGGCCCACAGTCTCACCTGAGTGCCTTAAACAGAAGTCTTAACTTCACAGGCTGAAGGTCTTTTTTTTTTTTTTAAGGGTTTATTGGGCCATTGCTAGTAAAACAAAAAAAGGCAGGAGCCGGCCAGCATGGCTCAATGGTTGAGCATTGACCTATGAACCAGGAGGTCATGGTTTCATTCCCAATCAGGGCACATGCCCGGGTTGCGGGGCTCAATCCCCAGTGTGGGGTGTTCAGGAGGCAGCCGCTCCATGATTGTCTCTCATCATCAGTGTTTCTATCTCCCTCTCCCTTCCTCTCTGAAATCAATAAAAATATATTTTAAAAAATAAGGAAGGAAGGAGGAAAGGGAGAAAGAACCAGGTCCTGGGACAGGGGGTCTGAACCCCGAGGCTGCGCCTGGCGGAAAAGCCAGCATGTCCGCTCCTAGAGCTGAGCGTCTTATACACCAAATGGAGGGACAGAGATCTGGGTGGCTCTGAAAGCAGTGAGGTGGCCACAGCGTCCACAGGAAGACGTGTCCGCGCCTGTGGGCTGGCCGGGGGCAGAGACGGGAGAGTCCACGTGTGAATAAGCAGAGGCTCCTGGTGACGGTGGCGCCTGGCGGCTCCCCCTTTTAGGTAAACGTGGACAGAGCTCCTGGCAGTCAGCGGATGTTCCCACACACACGCAGGGCGTGCCGGGCGTCTGTTGGTTTTGCCCGGCAGTTGTTAACCGATCCACCCCTCTCGTCTCCTCCTTCCACCCTCTGGTCTGCGGTCATTTACTTTGCGGCAGCTCACAGCGCAGGATGGTCAGGGCCAGCTGGCCCAGCCCGAGGCCTCAACCATCCCAGGCCTCCCTGCCTCCCCTCACCACTGCTCTTCCCTTCCCTGTTGCCTTTTCCTGCCGAACTCGCCTTGGCAAAGGGGACCCAGGTCATTCCAGAGGGAAATCGATTCCTGCTTGTTTGGGAATCACCCAGCCCTCTTTGGCCGCCGGCCACCCCCAATGGATGTCGGTGCCAAGTCTGGGCAGCAGGAGCAGAGGCCGCCCCAGCCCACTGCCCAGGCTCCGAGCCGGTCAGCCCTCTGGCTTCCGTTGCCGCTGCCTGTCCAGTAACCCACCACCTCTGGTGGGCACTGGCCAGAGCTGAGTAAGTGGGAGGAGACAGTGGCACAGAGAGGGACTCACGGTGGCTTTACTCTCTCGGAGGAAGACGTGGCCAGTGATGCCACTAGAGTCCCCTCCCCGGGAGGCCCAGCTCGGAGGCGAACACCGGCCTTCCTTGCATTTCCGGGGGGCTAGCCCCCTGGGAATCCCGCAGGCCAGCCAGCAGCCTGTGGAACCCATTTTTCCTACCTGAAACCAGGATCAGGGGCCTGATGCAAAATGACAATGTGGGGGCCCTCTGTTCAAAACCCATTCGGAATCTCAGGATGGTGTCAGCGGGCGTTAAACCCAGCGTGAGACCCTTCGAAGTACGGGTTGTGCAAAGGTGCAGTTTGCAGGCCTGGGAAACTGGCTCGCCCCACACTGCCTGGGGCTCTTAGGGAGATGGATTTTTTTGTACAAAGAAAAGGCTTCCTTTAATGAGGAAAGTGCTGGGTTTATCTCCAAGCCTCTGGCCAGTATGTCTCCAGAGAATGTCCCCAGGGCAGGGTTGGCCTGGGAGAAGCCTGGGTCACGGTGCAAGGTGGTGGGACTGGCTTCGTGCTGGGACGGCTCCCCAGCGTCTCCTTGGGTGTGGTAGCTGGTGTGTGACAGCTGGGGTGTGCGGGCATGCCCGCCCCCCCAATGACTGCCACCTCTGTTCAGAGAAGCAGGCTAATACTTGTCTTTGCAATTGGCCCTCCTTCTCTGAGCCTCAGTTTCCCTGATTATAGAAAAGAGTTACCTGTTATGGTTCGAGGTTAATTTGCCACCTGCTGGCACCGCTCCCCTCCTACTCCCCCCTCACCCCCCAAGACCCCACAGGGAAAGCATGCCCTGCCCACCAGCCTCTGTGGGATTAGCCGATACAAAGAACACTGAGTCCAGTCGCCTCAGAGCAGCCGCCTGCACACAGCGTCCCACCCCCGGCGGCAGCTCCAGCTGTTGCCCACAGGGGCCGGCTGTTGGCTGCGGGCTGCTCCTCTGGGACAGCATGTAACTGCATTTTTTGCATCACTAATCTCCAACCCAGACTGCCGCCCCACCTTCAGGGGCCTGGAAAATGGCAAATTCCTCCATTCCTTCCAGAAACCCGCATTCCCCAGAACTTCCGAGGAAACAGAAATTCCCCAAGCCCCAGTAAAATGACAGAATCCCATTTCCCAGCATCCTCAGATGCATGGGCCATGCTCCAGCGAGGGGTGAGGCAGAATCTGGTTGTTTGCTGCTTATAAATCCATCGTTTATCTGATTATGGCTGTGTTTCAGTTCCGCTTAACCTGCACTGAACCACCCTATAACCAGCCCGACCAGCTCTGCCCGGATCGACAACCTTGGGGGTCTAGACCCTTCTTTTTTTCTATAAAGACTCCCTCCTCAAAGCCCAATAGTGATAATCAAAATAATAATCAGCATGCATTGATTGAGCCTGTCAGACACTCAAGGTATTGGGCCTGATTAATTTTCAAAACTCTACGAACTGGCTCTATTTTAATCACCCGCCACACACACACACAGATACACACTCACACACACACAGAGACACACACACGCACACAGACACATACACACAGACACATGCACACACACAGAGACATGCACACACAGACACACACGCACACACAGATACACACACACACAGATACACACACACAGACACACACAGATACACACACACACACGCACACACACTTTGGAGATGAGGACATTGAGCCTCAGAGAAGTTAAGCAACTTGCCTGGGGCCTCACAGCTGTGAAGCGGGGGTTGGGCTGTGAAGCTGCGACACCGGTTCTGAGGCAGGGTCACCGGTTTTGCACGTAGCTGAGGTCCAAGGCTGCCTTTCTTTGTGGCTAAGAGATGCAATTCTGAACAAAAAGCCCCTTGCCCCGGAGTGGCCTTTTTCTAAAGATTAGTAGCTTAACACGCACACATCCTGCCAGCTGGACTGGCGTGTCAGCGACTGGCACTGGCCCCGCAGGAATGAGGGGTGTCCCCCGCCCTGAGACGCAGCCACTGGTCCCCTCCCCTCGTGGCCTTGGAGGTTTCTGAATTTAGTGCCTGAAAATGGTGTGATGGTCCCCAGAGGGCAATTGCAGCCTTTGGCATAATGTAACTCAGGAAGTTCGGTTTCAATATGCCCACTTCCCTTTCCCCAGAGAGTCACCAGTCACAGACTCATTCTAACTAAACGTCCTTGTTCCCCCTGCCTTCCCCAGTCCTGGGGACCTTGCTTTTTAAAAGAGGGTAGTGTCCCAAGTGAAGCTTTATTTTTTATTTTTTTATTGATTTCAGAGAGGAAGGGAGAGAGAGAGAGAGAAACATCAATGATGAGAGAGAATCATTGGTAGGCTGCCTCCTGCACGCCCCACACTGGGGATCGGGCCCACAACCCGAGCATGTGTCCTGACTGGGAGTCGAACCGGGACCTCCTGGTTCATAGGTCAACGCTCAACCACTGAGCCACACCAGCCAGGCCCAAGTGAAGTTTTTGAGGGTGGAGTTTTAAATAAGAGGCAGCTGTTTAGGGGCCTCAATTCGCCTTCTCAGAGAAGTGGGGGTTGCAGGCAGCCGAGGCAGCTGGGGTGGGCGGTCCCAGGACTTTGGGTCAAGTCCCAGCTCCGCCACTCACCAGCTTGGTCAGTAATAACAAGTGTGAGAACAGCTGCTGATGGGATGAGCCGCTGGCGAGGGGCCCTCCGTGTGCTCGTCTTCCTCGGGGCTCACAGACACCCCAGGAGGGAGCTGTGTGTGTCCTCGCTCGAGGGCAGAGAACGCGGCTCGGGCAGCGAGCCATCTGTTAAAGCCACATGGCTGATGGCGTGACAACGCCACGACTCAGAAGGCTTCTCTGACGCCAGCGTCACGCGGCCCCATCCTTTCTGCCCCGTGTCCCCAGCTGCGGGCCCTGCTTTCTCCCCAGGGTTGTTTTGAGGTTCAGCTGAAATAAAACCTGCAGGTGTGCAGTCCCACGTACGGTGCTGGGGCCCCCACTTCCTGTAACCCAGCTGGCTCTGTGAGACGCCGGCTTCTCCCAGCGCAGAGAGCAGGGCAGCTGTGGCACCACGATGCCTTTTTGGAATCCCAAGACGGTAAAAGAGTCACTGCCTGAAACAGCCATGAGAATATGGCTGACCAGCCTCCTTGAGCAGCGAGTTATTTGCGCAGCTTGGAAGTTGGGACCAGGGGCCCTCCCAGGGCGAGGGCGGAGACCTGCTCCCAGGGCCTCACCTATAGGGCAGGACAAGGACACAAGTGTGAAGGTGTCATGTTGTGGCCACAGTCAGGCCTGATTGGAGTGGCCTGAGGGGTGGGATCATCCCAACGGATCCGACCATGTTCTGGGCGCAGGAGAAAGGGTAGTGAATAGGACAGACCCGCCTGAGTGAATGGATGAGTGAGCATCCATTCTATTGCGGGGAGACAGACAATGAATGAATGAATGAATGAATGAATGAATGAAAAGAGGGTTTTGAGAGTGTAAGGTGCTGTGGAGACAATGACACAGGATGATGTGAGAGAGATGGGAGACCTGCTCTGTAGAGGGTCGGGGGAGGGGGCTGACCAGGGAAGCAGGTGCACTTGAGCCAGGATCTAAATGATTCAAAGGAGTCAACCAGATAAAGAGCTGGGGGCGCTGCCTGCCAGGTGGAGAGAGCAGCAGGTGCAAAGGCCCTGGGGCAGGAGCAAGCTTGCTATTTTGTCCAGGGGTGATCAGAAAGCCGCCATGCTCTAGGGCTGTGAGCAAGGCTGAGGATGGGAGCAGGTAAGATCCGGGAGGCTGGTGGGGACCAGATCGTGGTGCCTTACAGGCCATGGCTTCGTTCAGAAATGCTCCATGGCCAGAAGTACACTTAGAGTCCTGCTTCTAGGGAGGGTGACAGGTCACTCTGGGGTGGCCGGGAAGAAGGGCTTGGAAGGGGTCACTAAACAGAGTTGCCGCTCAGAAAGCCAACCGCGAGCTGGGCCGCGTGCGGAAGGCCCCTGGGTCATTCCTCGTCTGCCTTTCCCCTGCCCCCCAGCACCTTGCCCATCGGGAGGAAGGGGAAGTGCCCGAGTTCGCTGTACATGGCCTGGCTGGAGACGCTGTCCCAGGACCTCCGCCCGCCCGTCATCCTGATCCGAGGGAACCAGGAGAACGTGCTCACCTTCTACTGCCAGTAACGCCAAGCGTGGCCACGCCTGCCCGAGGCCGAGGGCGCATCCCCTGGGATACCCGCGCTCCGTCCCGCCCCAGGATCTGACTGAAGAGGCTGCAGGTTTCCAAACTTTGGCCGGACCCCACTCCCCTCGGACCTGTCCTCCGGGCTTGGTTTTATGGGCTGGAGAAGGAGCCTTGGAAGCTGGGTGAAAAGTTCTCTGGTGGATCCATCGTCCTTTTAAGTTCTTCTGATTTTGATGGCAGCAATTAAGATTTCAGTCTTTGATTGGTAGACAAGTTTGAGTCAGAGTGTTGGCTGTTTGTACAGACGTTCCCGTGCCTGCCTCCTGCAAGGTCAGGAGAAAGTGCGCCCCACATACACACCCCTGTCGCCCTCACGAGGGATGCAGGGCTCCGGAACCTCCATACTCATGCAAATTTCTCCTAACCACCTCTCACCCCTGCGCTTTCAATAATAGTGCGTCTTCGGTGTTTTGCCTGCTTCGCTGGGAGCCCAGGGACTTTCAAACTGTTCAGGCTGCAGCCCACAGTGAGGGATAGATTTTACGTCGAGCCTTGGAACAGACACACTCATCGTTATCCTCACTC
>NW_005871840.1:76479-81343 GCF_000147115.1 Myotis lucifugus | reverse complement strand
GGGGGGGGGGGGGGGGGGCGGGTAGGACTGACTTGTTTGGGAACACACTGTTTTTCAACTCTGCTGAGCGCATTGTTTTTTCAGCCCTGGATTGAACTTTTCGGAGCTTCCACGGGTCTACGGTCATGTGGCCAGATCGCTGCACGAGTATTTTCTGGAGTATTTTCCCTTTGCTTCTCTTACGTGTGTCTGCAGAATCACCAGGAACCTGTTTTCTTCCGTGTTAGAAAGTCTCCCAGGATTTTTAATCTTGCCTCAAACCAGGAGATGGAGTGGGATGAGCCACAGGGTGGCCACCAGGGGAAGTGGATTTGAGTTTCCATCTCCCCCCAAAACTGGCCGCGTGACCTCGATACACCCCTTGATCTCTCTGGGCCTCAGACTGTGAAAGGAGAGAACTGGCCCAGACCAGGTGTCACTAGCCAGCTGGCCTGCTAAGGACTGTGGTTTGGCCCACACTTGGTTGGTCAATGTCGTGGCTGCTGGGGGGTGGGGTGGAGAACGCATTCTCCAGTGCCCCACCCCGTGGCCCCCCACTTCCTCTGCTGAGTGATCAGGAGGGCTCAGGGCACTGGGAGGTGAGACGTTTCAGTCCACAGAGGCCTCTCTGTGCCGTGGATGTAAAGTGCTCCAGTTAGTGAGTTTCAGTGTGTGTGTGAGGGGGGGGTGGGGTGTTTTCCCTGTGGTCCTCCCATTGTGTGTGCATGGGAAGCCTAACCCGCAGGTGGGTCATCAGGGCCCGGCCCCAGCCCACAGCCACACCCACCACCAGAGCAGGGACTCCTCTCTTATCTCTACCCCCGCCCTCCCCCAATCCACTGCCCAGTCAGCTCCCAATTTCCCCTCCAGATTTCATATCCTCTTTTCGTTCCTGCCCACACCTGTCAGTGGAATGTTCCAGAAGAACCACCTGGCTGAGTGGCCCCCAAGCACATGCAAAACAGACAGGCTTTGCTTGTAGCTGTATATAACTCAGGGTGTCAAAAAAATAAAAATAAAAATGCTGCGTACTTCAAAAGTGTTCACAGACACGGGGCCCAGGAAGGCCCAGCCAGTGGCTTCATTGGTCATTCATTCCCCATTCGAAGTGAGGGTTAAAGTGAGGGTTAACTCACGCGTGACTTGAGCGTCTCTGCTGAGAGGGAACCACAACACATTCCGTTTCTAAAAATACCGAGTGGGCAGAGCCTTGCGGAGAAGCACCTGGCGGGGAGGCCAGACCGCGGAATGTCACACGGATGCAAGGCAGCGGCGGAAGGACAAGTGGTTTTCATGCCGGAGAGCTACAGAATGAAACGGGGGGTGCTCGGGGGGGTCCCGTCTTGGAGAAAGGTGGGGTGGGTGAAAGTGAGGAGGTTTGGGAAGCAAGGCCAAGAGCCTGCCCACAAGGAACCAGAGCTGGGGCCACCCTTACAGGCTGGCACGATGGGTGTGGTTTGGTGGGGGCAGGCTGGCCCGACCAGGTTGGAGAGAAGAGGGTTGGAGGGGTGAATGGAGAGGCCGGTGAAGGGGAAAATTGACCGAGTTGAATAGGAGGGCTGAGCAAGCAGAAGTGAGTTCCTGGAGGAGATGAAAAAGTCCCACCACTTAAACAAGGCTGTTCCTGTAAATGATGTCGTAGTCGCCCGCATCTTTGCCTACGTGCTAGGCCTGGCCTGCAACCAGCGTGGGGAAGCTGGGTGTTTTGCGAGGGAAGAAAAAAAAGAAAACTGACACACGACAAAAATGCCCCTTACCAGTACAGGAAGGAGTCTGCGTGCATGAAAACATACTGTGAAACATAAAAGAGATGCATTCTTTTTTCTTTTCTCTTGGAAGTAAAATGCCAGCGGCACTCAGAAGAGGGAGGACAGGTAGCTCTGACGGGAAATGTGGGCTTCGGAGGTTAGCTGGGCCTCAGAGTGCAGCCGCCGTGTGGATCACAATCGTTTTCTAATCCAGCCTCCTGGTGAGGGACATCTGACTGTTCCAGCAACAGGTGCTGCGACGAATACAGCTGCCATCAGCATTCCCATGCAAGCCTCTAATTTCTTTTGGGTAAATCCCTGTGAGTGCAATGGCTGTTATAGGGTGGGTGGGTGTTTAACTTTATGAGAAACTTCCAGACCATGTCCACAGGGGTGTCCTACCAGCCACCTAGGAGAGTTCTGATCGCTCCATATCTTCGCCAATACTTGGTGTTGCAGAAATTCACTTTAAAAAAGAGTTCCTGCCCGGCCGGTGTGGCTCAGTGGTTGAGCATTCACCTATGAACCCGGAGGTCACGGTTCGATTCCCGGTCAGGGCACATGCCCAGGTTTTGGTCTAGATCCCTGGTGTGGGGTGTGCAGGAGGCAGCCGATCCATGATTCTCTCTCATCGTTGATGTTTCTCTTTCTCTCTCCCTCTCCCTTCCTCTCTGAAATCAATTTTTTAAAAAGTTCCTTAGTGATTATTTCACAGGTAGGCTCGGGAGCCTGTGTACTGGGCTCATAGTTCCCTAAATACTAATGGTTAACATTTCTGAAGCACTTCCTGAGTGTCTGTATCTGTCCCTGGACCTTTAACGCTGTCCTATCATTTAAGCCTGAGCACCCTATGAAGTCAATTCTATTCCTCTCCTTCCTATTTTAAAGATGAGGAAATTAGGCGCAGAGCTTAAGTAACTTGCTGAAGGTCACACCGCTCCTAGGAGGCAGAAGCTGGGTATGAAAACAGGCAGTCTGGCTGAGCCCATGAGTTTAACCACTGAGCCCACACAAGTCCTGTATACAGGTACCCTAGGGGCTTACTCATAATTGCTACCATTACTATTGTTATTCAAATGTCACCCTTCCTCAGAGCTCCAAGTTCACCTCTGCCATCAGGTTTTCTCTGTCTCACCCCTCTTCTTCTCTGTCTCTTGAAATCCCTGGATGGAATCATGAGTCCTTCGGAAATGTAAGGCGAGTTTGGGGTTGTCTTTTATTTTTGTATTTTTGTACAGTCTTATCACCGAGCCCAGGGTCACTGGTGTTTATCCTTCTATTCCTGGCACGCCTGTTGACTTGAATTTTATGTTTGTCTAAAGGTGCTAGAGGCAAAGCACCAAAGAGCTTTCCAAGGGGCTGCTAGCTCCTTGGGACATAACCCTCGGGAATCATAGACATTGGATTGCCGTTTCCCTTAGGGGGCGCGGGGGGGGGGGGCACCCCTCTACCCTCTTCCTACGACTGGAAATGGGGCCACCAGAGGGGCCCTGATGCTCATTACCGAAGCTAGAATTTTTAATTTCCCAGTGAGGCCGTCCTCTCCCGCCTGGCTGCCCCCTGTAAGGCCTCTGCTGGTTTTATGTGGCCTGGCCCCCCTGGTCAGCCTCTAGCTGGGTGCAAGACTACCAGGTCATAATCAGTCATTTCCTTCCATCCGGACATATGAAAAGCTACATAATTCGTGGGACCCAGTGAAAACAGAGGGCTCTTCTTCAAAAATATTTTTTAATCTTATAAAACTTCGACTTCTTCAAACTTTTATTCTGACTTTTCAGATGTTGACAGCAGAGCATTAAATCAGTTTAAGGCCTTTGATAGGAAAAAATATTGCCCTAAGACATGACTTTTGGTTATAAAGTGTTCATTTCAGCCCGAGCTGGTTTTGCTCTGCGGTTGGAATGTCAGCGGGTGGACTGAAGGGTCCGGGGCTCGATTCTGGCCAATGTGCTTGGGTTGCAGGCTCCATCCCTGGCCCTGACTGGGGCGCCAGTGGGAGGCAGTTAATCGATATGTCTGTCTCACATCATGTTTGTCTCTCCCCCTCCCTTCCAACTCTGTCTTAAAAAAGCAATGGAAAATATATCCTCAGGTGAGGATTAACAACAAAAAAGTTTTAATTTCTGACGGTCCCATGTGGTCACTTCAGGTCTCTGAGTTTCTCAGGCCGCCAGGCAGGCCTCCCCTGAGCTTGCCAGGTTTAGGGTGAGGTCCCTTTTCGGCCACATGACACACCTGGAAAAACAGATGTCCCAACAGGACTGGAGCGGGGATGGGGCCAGCACAACGTCAGTCTTGTTTTCAAGCCCTTTTCTCTACAGTTGGGAAGGAGGGAGTGTTGCCTTGAGAGCGGCCTTTGTGGTCACATGTTAGAAAACTTGAGAACCCTGCCCTCCAGGTCTCAGCCCCAATTTCGAAAAAAGCACCTGTCGGCTGCCCATAACGTGGGTCCCTTTTCCAGCGTCTCCAGGTGCAAGCGGCGTGTGGCCTGCTTGCCTTTCCCAGGGTGATGTCCCACCCTCCAGGGTGTAAGGGGGGTCAAGGCGGAGGCCACATGGAAACTGGCCACAGGGGACCCAGGAAGGACGGCCCTGCTTCTTCCTTGCGCTTCTAATGCGCACGGGGCGCCCTTCTCGGTGGGCTCGCCAACGGGGGCGGGAAGGGGGGGGAATGTGGGGAGGCCTCCCCGGTGGATCCGGGTGCAGGGCCTGACGTCCCTCCGAGGAGAAGGGGGCCTGGACGCCTGGGGTGCAAAAGGGCGGGGTGCTGCTTTGTGAGCACACAATCTGCAGAGGCTGCCCAGCCGGGGTGGACCGGGCTGACCCTCCCTACGGCGCCGTGGGCACCCGGAGCTAGCGAGCGCCCCAGTGTCCTCGGGACAGAGCGCACCCGGAGATGGCCTCCGAACCCCGGCGCCCCGGCCGCAGCCCCGACGCTGGGTGACGCCACCGCGGCGGGTTGCATCAGCCGGGCCCTCGCGCTCGGCCCGCCCCCTGCCCACGGATCCGGCCTGCGATTGGTCCACGTCGGGGCCGTAGCCTCGGCCTTAGCCAACGGGCGGCGGCCACACAGGGTTCCGAGCGCGGAGCCGGGCGCGGGGAGCCTATAAAAGGGGCCCGAGGCGGGGGCGCGCACGC
>NW_005871840.1:60467-75866 GCF_000147115.1 Myotis lucifugus | reverse complement strand
CCCCCAGCGCCGGCGACTAAGGGTCCTCGTCAGACCGCGTCCCGGGTGGAAATAAGGAAACAGATGCTGCGGAAGGAGTTCTCCGGATGGGCCCGGGTCTCCTGGCGGGGAGGGCGGGGCGGGGCCGACCCCAGGCCGCCGGCCGGGGAAGCGGGGCGCTCGCCCGGGCGGGGTGTACGCGGGGCCCCACACCCAGGGCCGGACGTGGCTCTCCCCGCCCCGGTCCCCCTCCCGGCTCCTCCCTGCCACGCTCCACCCGGTCCTGCCGGGTCCCCGGGAGGAGCCGGCGCGTTGCGGGTGGAGGGAGGTGGGGAAGGGACGCGCCCAGGCGGAAGGAGGCTCCCGGAGTCCGGGCTGGAGGACTTGGGTTCCTCAATTACGGGGACTTCCTGGCTTTGTTTTGGTGGACACATCTGTCAGTATCGCCCTGTCCCCCCCCTCCCTCCCTCGGCCCCGCCCTCCCACGTGATGGAGGCTGAGCGCTGGACAATATTGACTTTCCGCCCTGATGTTATGTAAGTGTCAGCGGCGTTCCTGGCTGCCCGCAAGTGTAGTCCCCGGCCGGCCGGACGGGAGGAGACGGGGCAATCGCTCCGTCCGACCCCAGGAGGGGCGGGGTGTGCGGCAGCTCAGGCTGGAGGTGGTTTCCCGTCCGTGTTGGTTCCCTGTCTCATGTGGAAGTGAGCTGTTCTTTTGAAATGTGCCTGTTTGTGTGTGTGCCTTCACCTGGGGGCTCTGGGGTTTCACCCAGGGGCCGCGTTGCCGAGCGAAGGGCTGTTAGGGACACAGGTGGGTGAAGCAGGTGCAGTCTCTGGGGGCGTCACTAGGTGCGAGGCGGAGTGTTGGAGGAGAGCTTCCCCAGGGCCTCCTGGGGTGAGGAGCGTAACTGCTATGAAGCCCCAGGACCCAGGAGTAAATGAAAGGCCTCCCAGATACGGAAATGTGGGCTTAAAACTTACAGCTGGAGAGGACTGATTCGTTTTCTTACTTTATGATAGTTGTTGGCTTAACGTGTTTAATTAATTTAGGCCTTTAATCGGGGAAGTAATTTAAATGGCAGGCAGCTGTGGATTGCAAAGCTTTTCCAGTGTGGGGCTTTTTCATGTGTAGGACCCACCTCTGCAGTAGCATTTTACAAAACCATGTGCATCCCACTTGCTGATAAAGCCAACCGGCGAGAACACGGCATCCAGTATAGTAGTTTCTGTACTTGTTTTTGTCACACAGTTTGTAAAAATCCGGATTGGTGCGGTTATTTTGTTTGTTTTAAACCACTTGTTTTATCATCTCAAGCTACTTGGCGGAAACAGCTTTAGTCCAAGTGTTGCGTAATAGGTTTTTCTGGCCAGAGTAGGTTGACAGGTTGGCGATCTCCAGTGTACCGACTGGCGTTTGAGGCCATTATTTTTAAATACAATTCGTAAAGGAATTAAAAACAGGCTTTAAAAGTGAGATTTGTAGAAAGTGTGTGGCGTCCCTGTGGTCTTAAAGTCACTGGAATGGATGAGAGGGGATGGCATCCAGACTCTAGCAGGTAGTGACCGTGGACAAGCCAATTTCAGACTTTTCCCCTTAAAACAGGAGTGCTGATCTCACAGGTTGTAGAAATGTCACCCACACTCCGTCTCCTCTGTGATTGCATTTGTGTGTGGGGAATTGTCTCTTCCGGGGCTTGAGTGTAGAATTGCTTCTTGTTATTTTGGGACAGTGCGAGGTGGGTTGGTGGGGCCCACTTTGGGAGCACTTTGAGTTTTCTCTGAAACGAAACACAAGTGTTGAAGTCAGTTGCTGTAGGAGCCCCGAATCAAATGTGTGTTTCCTGTGGCAGAAAGCAGTTTCCCTGAGTTAGTAGGTTGCTGTAGGTTTTGTGGACGAGATCATTTGCCATCCTAAATTTATTTATATGTGAAAGACCAGCTTAGACTTAAAGCACTTTCTTAAATAAAAGTTTTGTCTATGGGGCCTTTGAAGAAACGTGTTCCTGTGATGTGCTGGGAAGAAACGCGTATTTAAATTATGTGTAAGAAGCAGTGTCTTCTGCGGTTGGGAACTCGTGGGTTAAATGCTGACTGTTGCTCTTTCTTTCCATGATAAGCGGCCAGAGGACCAGAGGTTAATTTATTCGGGGAAGCTGCTGTTGGATAACCAGTATCTCAGGGACTTGCTTCCAAAGGTACATCGTTTATATATTAACTTCGGAACGTTTTGATGTTCTTGCCAGGTTGAGTTCAGGTACTAAAGTGCCTCCATATCTCTTTCAGCAGGAAACCCGGCATGTTCTACACTTGGTGTGCAGTGTGAAAAGTCCGTCCAAAATGCCAGAAACCAGCGCAAAGGTAGGTCTGAGTGGATACCCTGCGTCCTTCAGACTCTCTCGGGGGGAAGAAAGGACATTGGATAAAACTCTTCAGAGAGATTTTATGGTCTTTTTATTGTCATATTTTGTTTCGTCCCCGGTGAGAATTAGGAATTAGACACTTACAATACAAATGAGAGTTTACTGCAACAGTGGCAGGCAGGGCCATTATTGGAAAGAGGAGCTCGAGTCACTGTCTTCTGGGATATGATGTGACCTGCAGAGGCTGCGTGCAGATCACTGAAACTAACAAGGCTCTCTACAGTGGGTTTTCATTGACTTGGGCACATGAGTTTCTTCTAAGGAACTTTTAATTTTTACAAAGAGTAAAAAAGTGAATATATTTTCTTTGGAAAATTTCATTGTGAAATTCTATCAAATGATCTTTAAAGACATACTTGACAGTCTATTTATGTTTCATTTCACAGTGTGCATTAATACATGTAGTGACACACTCTAAATTGGCATTATATCGCTATTTCCTGAAACAGCTGAACCATAGCATAGGAAATTCTCTCCTTTAGGTTGTTGGCTGGGCTGTATTTATAAATTGTGCTGGTCACATTTAATTTCTTGGTTTAGTAAGTGTAGCCATAGAGATACAGTTCATTACCAAGAAGCATTCTCACCAATGATAACTTCATTGGAAGATTTTAATGAAACTATAACATAGTTACTCTAGGAAAAAATATCAATCAAATATATACACACACACACACACACACACAACACATCTATATTTTGAAATTTCAGAATATTTTTTACATAACATTGTATCTGTTTAATTTTATTACGCTCAGAGGTCGGGGTGGGGGACGTAGCCATCCCCCGTGAAGTCATTCTTTCAGCTTGATTTCAGCCGGTTGCATCAGGCCCTTTGTCTCATGATCACGTTGCACTCACCTAGGTTGCTGAATCCACAGAGCAGCCCGCTGGCCCCACTCAGGGACAGTATCCTGGGGATTCCTCAAGCGATGGTGTGAGGCTGAGGGAGCCCCTTCGGAACCTTTCTCCCTCTGGGTGGGAGAACATCTCGAGGTGAGTGTTACAATAAAGAACCCGGTTTATGCACCATGAACAGGCCCATTTGCATCCATTTAGGAATGAGGTGTGCTTACACTGTCTGCTTACAGAACTTTAAAATGGACAGAGTGCTGCTTTATAAGGGTTTCCCTAGAAAGATCTATGAATTTAACCTTTCTCACTACACAGCCTTTTTGTCATTTAAACTCAGTTCTCGCTTATTTGTACTAAATCAACTCCATATAAAATGTGGAGAAATATGTACCGAAAGGCATCTCCCCTCCTGCACGGCTGTGCTTTGCGTGTGCTGACCTCACAGTGGGAGGTCAGTGCTGCTGCAGGAGAACAGCTGTTGGAAGCGCCGTGCGGCTGCTCTGCTGAGCCGCTTGCGTGGCATTGGGGACAGAGGTGGAGAGACGGTTTTGAGAAATGTTCTGCCACGGACTGTTGGTGGTGCCTGGAACAAGGGCCATTTTCTGTGGAGCGACGAGAGCCCTTTCCTTCAGAGCCAAAGCCAGAAGTGACTGTCGCTCTTTGATACGTGATGACTGACAGCGCCAGGTGTTTGGGGATGAGGAGTTGGTGGCGTTTCTTAATAAATGGTCATTTCAAGCACACACACAGGTGGAGGGAACTGGATGATGAATCCCCACATAACCATCACCGGCCCAGTAACGACAAAGTGTCGCCATACTTCTTTCATCTATTCCTCATTCCCTTTCTTTTTTTTTTCTGAAGATTTAAAAGTAATTCCCGGACATGATATCATTTTACCCCTACGTGCTCGGGACGTAGCTGTAAACACCCTTTAGTTTTCTTGCGCATCTGCAGCGCCATCATCGGAGCCAGTGAGCACCTTTACCCCCTAATTCCATGCACTGTGATTGTTAAATGAGTCACACCGAGGCCTGCTTGTATGGAATACTGCTTTAAAAACACTGGGTGTGGAATTCGGTTAAAAGAGACTGTCAGCATGTGAGTTGGATTCCTTATTGGATAGGAACACTTAAAACTGCTTCCCTCATTTGGGCTGTGCCACTTGAGAACTGAGGCCCATACCTGACTGATTTTCACGGTAATAAAACTTGATGATTGCATTCAACTATTTACTGAGCAGCCAGTGCATAGAACTTTAAGAAATGAGTTCACCCAATGGAGATGAGCCTGTAACCAACTCCTGATCTCCCACAATTCCATTAGTTTCCATCTTGTGGAGTTCACTGTGTGCAGCCCACAAAGCCACTTGCGACCCCCATGCCCTGTCCTAGGCCGTGTCAGACTGTTGCATGATGGAAAAATGAGTGTGTTTGGTGTCAAACAAACAGCTCTCAAATCCAGCCCTGCTATTAGCTCAGTGACCCTGTGCAAATAAATCTCGTCTTCCCTGAGCTGCACTCGGGGCTTCCCTGTGAAATGGGGAGAGCTGTCTCCCCACAAGGGGATCCAGTTGGGGATCCAGTCAGATAACGGCCCAGCAGCCTATCCAGGGCACAAGTGGCCGGTGAGCAAGCGTGGGTGCTGCCACATGCACGCATCGCTGGTCCGGGCATAGATCCCGACCTAGAGGAGGGAGAGGGGTATTGGGAGGAGGGAAGTGTCCTTCAGGAAAGGCTTTGGGAGGAATGTGGTTTCTTAGAGCTGCTTCCTAAAAGAGAACAGTGGGGTGAGACCTGCAGTGAGACTCGGCAAGTCCTAAACGGGAGTGGGAGCCACAGCCTGGGACGGTACAGCTTGTGTGCGTGTCAGTGACGCACAATGAGAACCAGTGCTGGAGGGCTGGACCCGGGGGGAGCGCGTCCTCAGTTCTTTCTGTGCTCGCGTTCCAGTCACCTACGAGTAACTGTCACACGCCCATTCTTCAGTCTCTGGGATTTGAATTCCTGATTGTCGTTTAAACTCAGTTTTTACTTATTTGTACTAAACCAACTCAAAATGTGCATTTAAAACCATTTTTTCTAGGCCGGAAGCTGCCCAGCCGGCGTTCCAAGGCCTGGGGCCTGGCTTCTCGGGCTACACGACCTATGGGTGGCTGCAGCTGTCCTGGTTCCAGCAGATCTACGCGCGGCAGTACTACATGCAGTAGTGAGTCCTTCTCTGATGCGCGGGGGGCCGGGCCGGGTGGAGGGAAGTCCCATCCTGTTACCTGGCCAGCTAGGGAAGGTCACCGTGTCTGCAGAGCCCTGTGGTTCTGTGGGTGGAGTACAGTGTGAGTGATAACTGCTAGCTAATTGGTTATCGATGCCCCATGTAGGGGCGCTGGTGTCTGATACATGCTTTCCCGCCTTCACTTATGTTCCTTCCTTTTCAATCTGTATCTTTAAAGCTTTGTGAAAATTTTAATTTGTTACTGCACCACACTCTTAAAGTGGCCTTGGATGTTTCAATCCAGACGAAATATCTTGTTGCTGCTCCTAGGAGTAGAAAAGGCATGTATAGGTAGGATTGTTGGTAAAGATGTTCTTCACTGCCCAGGCAGTGTGGCTCAGTGGTTGAGGATTGACCTGGGAACCAAGAGGTCACCAGTTTGATTCCTGGTCAGGGCACATGCCCGGGTTGTGGGTTTGACCCCAGTAGAGGGTGTGCAGGAGGCAGCCAATCCATGATTCTCTCTCATCCATGTTTCTATCTCTGTATCCTTGTCCCTTCCTCTCTGTAAAAATCAGTAAAAACGTATTTTTTTAAAAAGAGAAGTTCTTCATTACGTTAAAGAAAAAATTAAGTTTGTATGTACCTATTTAGAGTTCTTCACAGTAAAGTCCCCTGCGTGAGGACGGTGACGACCACGGCCTCACGGAGCTTTGCTCTCAACAGCATCTGCCTCTGTTGTTTCCATTTCAGTTTAGCGGCCACTGCTGCATCGGGGACTTTTGTTCCCTCACCAAGTGCCCAAGAGATACCCGTGGTCTCCGCACCTGCTCCAGCCCCTATTCACAACCAGTTTCCAGCCGAAAACCAGCCAGCCAATCAGAATGCTGCTCCTCAAGTGGTGGTTAATCCTGGGGCCAATCAAAACCTACGGATGAATGCGCAAGGTGGCCCTCTCGTGGAGGAAGATGACGAGATAAATCGCGATTGGTTGGACTGGACCTACTCAGCAGCAACGTTCTCCGTCTTTCTCAGCATCCTCTACTTCTACTCCTCCCTGAGCAGATTCCTCATGGTCATGGGGGCCACCGTGGTTATGTACCTGTAAGCAGACCATCACTTTCCTTTCCCCTCAGTACAAATCCCACTTAACGGCCACGCCAGCACTTACCGAGCATGTACTGTGTGCCAAGTGCTGTGTGTGTTGTGAGTGTGAATTGGTGAATAAACATGCCGCCCCTTTAAGAGCCTGGGAGGTGGTGGGATAGAATGAGATGGAGGGATAGACGGTCTTTGCAGGGGGCCTAGCCGTGAGCTTCCAGCTGGGAAGGGAAGGGGAGGGAGGGGGACCTTACCTGCGGAGGAGACCCTTCTGTTGTTGAGTAGACTCACTGTGCTCTTGACTAAGATGGGCTTTTATGTGCTTCCTTTGAAGGCACCACGTTGGGTGGTTTCCGTTTAGACAGAGGCCGGTTCAGAACTTCCCCAATGACCGTCCTCGTCCGGAGGCTGCAAACCAGGACCCCAACAATAACTTGCAGGTATGAGCTTCCGCGAGCCGGCGAGCGTGGCGTGAGGTGCAGGCGCTCAAACCCTCAGCCTTTAAAATCCAGTGTCCTGGTTTACCACTTTATTAGGCTCCATAGCTCAAGATTTCTTCCTGTTTCTTCTTCTTTTTAAAATATATTTTTATTGATTTCGGAAAGAGGAAAGGAGGGAGAGAGAGAGAGATAGAAACATCAATGATGAGAGAGAATCATGGATCAGCTGCCTCCTGCACACCCCACACTGGGGATCGAGCCTGCAACCTGGGCATGTGCCCTTGACTGGAATCGAACCGTAACCTCCTGGGTTGTAGGTCGATGCTCAACCACTGAGCCATGCCGGCTGGGCTCCTATTTATTCTTGATGGTAGCTATTTTGAAAACATTAACATGTCACAGCATCTATCAGGTATTTTTGTCACATGGCAATTTGCATTTTGGCATATTTAAATAATTTTTTTAGGTTCACTATTTTGAGTGTTCAGTGGTCTGCAACCATTTGTTATGTCATGGAAACAGCTAATGGATATTAATTAAGGATTAAGAGCATAAGCATCTCACAGAATAGATTTCCTGAAAAATAACACACAGAAATAGAATTTTTATAAGGCAGTTTAATGCATACTCCTAAAGGATATTTTTAAGTTATATAAATTGGCACCCTACTATCTGTTTTTAGAACCCTGGGTTTCCATTTCAATTCTTTTAACTCACGACATCGCCAACATTGGACTATCCATATTTAATGAGGGGTAACTTAATTACTTGGTTAGTAGTGGTTGAAGATCTAGTTGCTACACCTGCTTTGATACTTGCTGCTGGGAATATTTGAAACGATGAGAATGTCACCAGCGCGGCTGTGCCATGGAGACCGGAGAACGCGCCAGCCAGGACCCAGGGCGTCCCGGGGCCCTGCCGGCCTGGCGCTTCCCATACGGCGCGAGGGAGGGGCCGGGGTTGCCTCTGCCACTGCCCAGCAGGGTCTGGGGTGGATCCCGGTCCTAACTGCTTTCTCGCTGTTTCATTACCAACAGGAAGGCCCTGAGGCTGAAATCGAAAACCCCAACCGCCTCCCTCCAGACAGGAACGTAGTGGATGGCGAGCAGACCAGCCCTTCATTCATGAGCACAGCGTGGCTCGTCTTCAAGACTTTCTTTGCCTCGCTCCTTCCCGAAGGCCCTCCCGCCATAGCAAACTGAGGCGGTTCGCCCTCCGGCTGCTGGTGGCCTGGGCAGGCATGGACTGGACCGTGGATCCAGCTAGATTTCCTCACCTGGACGCGGCGATGGCACAGAATTGGTAAAGAACCAACAAGGAGGAGGAGATGCTTTTGTGATCAAGCAAAAGCAGAAAGTAAGACGTGAAGCCATGATACAAATTGATGAACAAAAAATGCCCAAGGCTTCTCATGTCTTTATTCTGAAGAGCTTTACTACCTATTGTCTGTAGTTTATAGGCACTGTACATAGAAGGTGTGTGTCGCATGTTTATGCCTGAGGACCTTTCCCAGATACGTGTGTCTGCATGTGTGTTTGTACATAGATGTCATAGAGGCAGAAATGGTTCTGCTGGTGCGATTTGATTCCTGTTGGAATGTTTAAATTACACTAAGTGTACTACTTTATATAATCAATGAATTGCTAGACATGTTTTAGCAGGACTTTTCTAGGAGAGACTTCTGTATAATTGCTTTTTAAATGCATTGCTTTCCTTCAAACCACGGGCAACTGTGCAGAGGTGGGAACCTTTGCTGGGTTTTCTGTTCAATAAAGTTTTGCTATGACTGATCCTGGCAGAGTCTTAGCCGTTCACTCCGTGCCCGGGGCCACTGGAGGGTCAACAGTTGAGATCCTGACTTTTTAAGTAACCTGAATGTTTTGCTGCTTTTTATAAAAGGACTATTGGCACTGATGAAAAATGATAACGTCAGGCCATGAAAGTCTTAATTTACTAAGAATATACTTGTGTTTGCCCACATTCCCGGATTTAAGTGGTACTGGCTGACATAGAAACCCATCCAGGTTTCATTCCCCAAACCTCACGGTGGCGTTAGGTATCTTCCTCTCGGCAGTTGTACACACTCTCCTCTCGCCCACTCAGAATGAGGAGGACAGAATTCCTTCCTTCCCTTAGCAACAGCACAGCTCCAGGCCTCATGCCACGCCAAGCCCCCTTTTAAGTCTTGGATGGAAAAGAAATTCATTTCAAAGGAGGGGCATCACCGTTTTGTGAGGGGCCTGGAACCCGAGACCATGGTGGCACCATTTCTTCTTGCTAAAGGGGTGGGGCCTCTCCCTGTGGTGTCAGGTTGTGAGGATTAAACTCCAGATTCCATGGACCCAAAATAGTCCCAGGAAGGTGCTTCTGGGAACAGCTGACAAGTGTTCAGATTGGCCCCAGCCCCACTAGGACGGGGGGAAACATTCAGGCCACAATTAAGGCTTAAGACAGCTGACAGGTGGGGGACGTGGCAGAAATGTCAATCTTCCTCAACAGTCACTAAATGTCGTCTAATAAGGCACTACGTTCTATTAATACTTAGAAAATGATTGGTTTCGATCTTCATTATTTTTCATAGGTAAAGCTACTTTAAAATAATATATTTTTTACTTATTGAGGAAGAGAGAGAGAGAAACATTGACGGTTGCCTGTATACCCTGACCAGGGCTCAAACCCACAACCTGGGTGTGTGCCCTGACCAGGAATTGAACCAGCAACCTTCCAGAGCTCTAGCCAACTGAGCCACTCCGCTCAGGGCTGGATCTTCATTATTAAGTAGCAATTAAATAGCTAAGAATGAACCAAAAACTCCCAAATTTCAGCTCAGGCCAACGTAGCAGCTGATTAAGTTTGCAGCTTCCAAGATGTTTGTTGGTTTTAATCTTAGTTCTACAGAAGAAACACTCCCCCAAATGAGCTCATGGTCATTTGGGGACCTCAGGTTCAGCCAAGTTCACCGGCTTCTTCCCTGTGTCTTCGGGTCTTTAATATGCGTGATGGGCCTAAAGGGGGTGTGGCCGGGTCCGCAGCCTCCTTCCTGTGAGGGGCCCCGGGAAAATGCAGTCAGTTACTAGCAGTACCTCAGCTGGCATTCTAAGTAGGAAGCAGGTACTTGGTTAGAATGACATTTTACGTAATAACCACGGAGATAAATATTCTGTCTGTAGCCAAAAGGGAGGCGAGAAGCCACACCTGTCTACAGCCTGACAAGGGAGAGCTTCTGGGAGTCTGTGTCCTAGGAGCAGCCTTGATACCTGTTTCTAAGGAAGTTAATTGACCCTGTGTATGAAGAACTGTAACCGGCTCCCCCGGTACCTACCTCGACACTAATTCTTCTCAGGACCTACTCCCACCCCACCCCTCTTGGTTTCTAGTCCTATAACCCGACTGGAGTCCCAGCAGGCCTCCAAGGGTGAGGTGCGAGGAGTTGTACCACACAGGGACACCAAAAGAACAACGTGGTTTTTCAAGTTCATCCAGACAAAAATCGGGGTGTGCATGGGAATGGATAGGAGGGTGTGGGGTGCTGGTGGAAGGAACAGAAAGATCAGTCTGAACGTGTTCGTACAGGCCCAGGGAGCAGAGGTTCTGGAATGATGGACTAAGCATGAGGAGTTAGAAAGAACTGGAACACTGTGCTCGGTGGTTGGCTGAGACAGATGACAAGGTGGTCTATCTGCCCGGCTGGCCTGGCTCAGTGGTTGAGCGTCGACCTATGAACCAGGAGGTCATGGTTCAATTCCTGGTCAGGGCACTTGCCCGGGTTGTGGGCTCAATCCCTGGTCGGGGGTGTGCAGGAGGCGGCCGATCAATGATTATTCTCTCTCATCATTGATATTTCTATCTCCCCCTCTCCCTTCCTCTCTGAAATCAATATATGTATATGTATATGTATATGTATATGTATATGTATATGTATATGTATATGAATATGTATATGTATATGTATATGTATTTTTAAATGGTGGTCTATCTACACTGAATGAAGGTGACGTGCAGGAACTGCCTTGGGACACTAGAGGAAGACATGTAAAGGCTTACTGAGGGAGACCGGAATGTTAGAATGGATGTAGCATGTGAGATCTGCTCACCCACCCTGCCAGGGTCCAGAAGACACAACTTTCATCACGATTGAGAAGTAAATTAGGGAGGGGGAGCCCCGCCTCACTGCAGAGCTCTGGGTCACTCATCGCTATAGGTCAGAAATGACAGTGGGAAATAGTGCCACTTGACTGGTATCCCTAAATACAATGGGGGTAACAGTTCCAGAGTGGCAGGGACCAAGTGGTGGCCCTTAACCATCAAAGACAAGCTGGCTGTGCTTAGCATCATGGGCAGCAGAGGCAACACGGAGGTCAGATGGTTTGACTTGCAGAGAGCTTCAGCTTTGGCGAGTTGGTCGTGGTATTGCCTTGGGAAGAAAGAAGTGGATTTTCTACTCAATTCCTATTTGATGGGGATAAGCAGAAGAGTCCTAGGTCGAGTGAATGCAAGTCTCTTGAATCACCAAAACAGAATTATGGCCCCCTCCATCAACGCCCAGGCTTAAGCCAGTTTACAGACTCAGAACCCCTTGAATGAAGGGGGCTGGGTCCCCCTGAGGAAGGGCCCTGCAACACTGAAAACAAACATATGCTATAATGCCCCGGTTCTCAACCTGTGGGTCGCGACCCCTTTGGGGGTCGAACGACCCTTTCACAGGGGTCGCTTAAGACCATGGGAAAACACATATATAATTACATGTTGTTTTTGTGATGAATCACTATGCTTTAATTATGTTCAATTTGTAACAATGAAAATACATCCTGCATATCAGATATTTACATGATGATTCATAACAGTAGCAAAATTACAGTTATGAAGTAGCAACGAAAATAATTTTATGGTTGGGGGTCACCACAACATGAGGAACTGTATGAAAGGGTCGCGGCATCAGGAAGGTTGAGAACCACTGCTGTAAGGTGTCTCCCAGCCTTCCCCCGGGGGACTGCTCTGGGAAAAGGAAATGACCAGACGTTCAGGATTACTCGACACTGGCTCTAAATTGACATGAAATCTAGGAGACCCAAAGCATCACTGTGGTCCCCGGTCGGGGTGGAAACCTGTGGAGGTCAGGTGATCAATGGCATTTTAGCTCAGGTCGATCTCACAGTGCGTCCAGTGGGTCCCTGAACACATCCTTAGAGGTAGGTGTGTCCCCAGCAACTGGCAGACTCCCCACATTGGTTCCTTGACCTCTGGGGTGAGGGGTGTCAGGGCATAGAAGGCCACGTGGAAGTCACTAGAACTGCCTCTACGTAGGAAATGGTCAATCGAAAGCAATGCCACATCCCTGGAGGGATTGCAGAGAGAGCGTCACCAACAAGAGCTTGAAAGGTGCAGGGGTGGGGATTCCCAGTCTCCATTCAGCTCTCCTCTTTGGCCCGCACGGAAGACAGAGGGGTCTCGGAGCACGACTGGATGCTCACACACTTAGCGGCTGCTGCTGCCGCCGCCGCCAGCAGTCCTGGGCCTGCCTTGGCTTGTACAGTATCACTGCAGTGCCTGCCCCATTTCACTGGCCTTCTTCCCTGTGTCTTCACATGACCTTCTTATAAGACTCCAGTCACTTGATTTACATCCGCTGATATTTCATTTCCAAGTACGGTCACATTCCGAGGTTCTGGATGGACATGAGTTTTCGGAACACAAATTCAGTCCACAGCAGGGAGAAATGATTTAACCGCGACACAACGATTCCAGTGAACTGGAAGCTAAGACTGCCACCTAGCCCAACCGGCGTGGCTCAGTGGTTGTGTCAACCTATGAACAGGTGGTCATGGTTCAATTCCCAGTCAGGGCAAATGCCCGTGTTGTGGGCTCGATCCCCAGTTGGGGGGGTGTGCAGGAGGCAGCCCATCATCATTGGCTGGGGTGAAAATGAGGAATCCCATAGGATGTCACTTAGCACTACCATATCCTGTGATTAAAGTCACTGGGAAACTACAAGAAGCCAATTAAGACAGGGTGACTGGGCCCAGACTTCTCAGGAATGAAGGCTGGGGTCATCCCACCAGGTAGGGAACCAGGCATGACCGGCTGAGGTGTTTGCTGAGGGCCTGGGCTGGGTAGTGGAAGATGACAGCTCTAAAACCCAGCAACCATGTGACCGGTTGCAGAACTGAGGGCTGTAATTATCATGCATATTTCTTCCTTGTTGGTTATGCACGCTTGCATAGTCATACACAAGCATGCATGCTTATATACAAATATTGAAAGCAAATATTTTTATTTTCTTTCTTATCATTTAACCTAAGATGAATTAATAACGGCTAACCGTGCATCACAGGATGGAAGTCACAGGAGCTCAAGGAGAAGAGTGACCGCCCCCCAAGGACGGGGCATCCTCTCCTGTGCAAAGGCCCCACGATGCCTGCCTTACTCCACTGGTTCTCCCCGCATCCCGATCAGCCACCTGTCCATCGCCAGCCGCCAGGAGGAGTGGGTGGAAGACAAGTCCATGGCTGTCTCCATGCAGAACATGTCTGTCATCTCCAAGGAGGCCCTGGGGCGCCTGCTGGTAAGCGTCCCCACTCTGCTGACGGGCCTCTCCCTGGCCCCTCTCTGGGCCGAGGGCAGGACGAAGGTCCCGGATCCTTGACTCTTTGCAGGTTGAGCGTTGATCATCAGTCTGTCGACTGTGAGGTCAACTCCTCCGTTGACCTTCAGATCAACACACAGCTAAATATGTTTCCTGCTCCCTGTGGGGAAGCAGGGAGGCCAGACTCCCGGCATTGGTCTCAGCAGAGAGGGAAGGCCCTGCTGACAGAGGGTTCTAAGGGCACCAAAGGCGGCTCAATCTGGCATGTTTGTGGGGGTGAAGGAGCCCAGAACTGGCCAAGCTCTGGGCTGGCCCTGGGCCACAGGTGGGCACTGCCTGGAGGCCAAGGCCGCCCTCTTGTGGTGGTGGGGGACGCTGCAGCCTGTGACTCTGACAGCATGTAAACGGATGCCCCTGACTGCTCCCTATCCCCAAGGGGAGTGTGAGTAAGTACACGTCTCTGGGCCCCTTTGATGCCCCCTGCAGGTGCGGGGCGGGCGGGCAGCCAGGGCAGGGAGGAAGCAGGGCACCAGATGTTCTGACCGATGTCTTCCCTGGGAGATAAGCCTGTGAGGGTTGGCACCACGTCCGTCTGGCTCACCCCACACAGTGGCTGGGACACAGCAGGCACTCGGGAGATTCCTGTTGAATGAATGAAAGGCCAGCTGGGAGGAGCCTCTAGTTGTGAGTGCAGCTCTCCCTCCGCTTCCCCATCTGAACTCGGGGCTGGCAGCTTTCCGAGGCTCCTTTTCGGCTTCCGGAAGCTGGCTCTAGGCCCAGCAGGGCCACCTGGGAAAGGGCAGGAGAGGGGTCCAGGCCTCACCCGGCCTTCTCCAGGGTCACTTCATCCACAAGATGTTCTCAGACGCCTCCTTCCTCCCCACCTGGGGCCCCGCCTGCGGGCCGCCTGCACGCTGGACTTCCGGTTCTCCACGCAAGTCCCCGCCTCCCTGGCCAAGGCCACCTCCCAGGACGGCCACTTCATACTCGCCCGTGCTCATGCCAACCCTGTGCCAGGAGCACTGCTCTGCGCCTATTTACACACAGAAGGACGGTCAGTAAGTGGCAGTGCTGATGCCCCCACACTGTGCTCTGTGCTCCCCTGTGGTTCCTTCTAAAGGGCTGTTCTTTGGGGGGCCTGCCCTCTTATTGGTTGTTTGTTGGATCTCTCACGTGGTGGATGGTTCCTCGTGTGGTCTGTGATACTTGGTTACTCGGAAGCTTGGAGAGTGGTTTTGCACTTACGCCAGGAGCCTCAGTGGTTGCATCAGGCACGGTTCTGGGTGTGTTGGGGGGGGGGGGGGGCGGCTGTTAGGTTCAGCTCTCGGCTCAGGATGACCTGTGCCAGCGGGCAGGACGGCGTAGACGTCAGAGCTGCATGTGCACGGGCTGGGGTTTCCTTCCTAGGGTCCCTGCCCAACGCAGCGCTCCTTGTGGCTTCCTTCGGTGGGTAAAGCGTCGTCTCCTTTCAACAGAGGGGAGTTATTTTAACCCCAACGCCTCCTCTCACGTCTTTGCCTCGGAGGCTGTTGTAACCCCACACGCCAGTGTGGTCTGAAACCACATCCTGGGCTCATCTCTCTGGGTCGCTGTGCTCACAGCCTGGGCTCTCCGTGCCACCTTTCTCTCTCACGTCCACGATGGTCCTTTCCTTCGTGTGAAGCTCACTGTGCGTTAGGTGAAACTCTCTGTTGTGAAGCCACCGTTTGGGTTTCATGGGCTGTGGCCCCGTCCCCACTGTGCTGCAAACAGAAGAGTCTGCTTGAGGGGCTAAGGCACCTCAGGTCAACCCTGGCGCCCCCTGGTGGCCA